>NW_024069113.1:0-71118 GCF_009389715.1 Phoenix dactylifera
CTACTTATGAAACTCTACCAGCTTCAAAATTTGGTTTTTTAAGCACTGTCACAAGCTCAAGGGCAACTTGGTTAAAGGTAAAGGTCCCTTGTTTTTCCCCAGGGGTTGGGGGAATGAAGAAAATGGGCTATAAGTTTGGAAAGGCTTTGGATAATCAAAGTTAGTAAAAAGAAAAGTAAAGGACATAGGATTATTGAAATTGTGAAAACAAGTATCACTAAGAACAATAACAACAGGAGAAACACACCTCCAATAACAGCATTTAATTTCATCAATTTGTAATTTACAAAGGTCTCTTGGATTAGTTATGACATGTTACAGGAATAAATCATATGATCTGTAAATAAGTTGTAAATAAGTAATACTTCTTGGTTCATAGTCTACCAAGAGTAATTTGAAGAATCTTTTTGACGAAATTCCAGAACAATGCAAGATTTTTTTAAAAATTTAGAGAATATAGTAATAATGTGCTCAAGATGAGATAGCTTGTCATTAAAATATGAAACAATTCGTCTATGTTGTTTATCGAATTAGAACATACCAATTAAAAATGCAAAACTTTTTTGCTTAATCTACTAAAGAAAAATCATGATTTCAGTTGCTGGCCTTTGCTGATCCTTATTGGTTGGCATGTATGATGGTGGACTACTCTCAACATTAGATATTTTGCTGCTAAGGTAACTATTAAGTTATTCTTTATTTTTTAATTGGAGGGGCTTTTAAGTCCTTTATTTGTTTCGGCATGACATCACAAAACGGTGGTTGACATGCCTTGTGCAAACAGCTCTTAGATTCGTGTAAAAGGGTAGAAGTATGTTGGTTACTCTTAAGAAAAGATGGTCCTAGCACAAACTAATGGTGGAAGGTAAATAAAGTATGCCTTGCCTAAGTGGATGATGAAAATAAAAGAAAAAAAGGGTTTTGCCTATCTCTAGCTCTTGAAATTGCCCTAGGTACCCAAACCCCATTTTAGCTAATAAAGGGCAAAGGAAGAAAAAAGGAAAGACAAAAAGGAAATAATTATAGAGAAAGAGGGAGTTAAAAAGGTGGGAGGTGATAAAGGTTAGGACTTTGCATAACTCCCTTCTAACCATCTCTCTTATTTGGCATTTCTCTTCATCTAGAAGCTTCACTTCTTCTCTCTTATCCTCTATGTTTTTACCCTCTTTTGTTCTCAATTGAAGTGGTAATGAATGAAGAGGATTGGGGATGGGGTTTTTGGTTTGCATCTAGAAGAGATGAGAACCCGTTATGTTTCTTGACTCATATAGGGGAGCGAGGATGTTTTTAAAACCAAGAGTGCAAGTTTGCCTGTGGTTCATTGAATAACCAAAATGGGGGTGTTTGGTATGGGGTGATCGTCCCAGGATCAGGGGTGATGTGGGTGGAGGTGATGAGATCACCGCGTTTGGTTGTACCACGGTGATCCTACGTAGCGGAGATCTTAAATCACCTCCACTCCTCTATCACCGTCCAACTTGGTGATGGAATACCCGTCTTTGAGGTCGGAAATCCAAGATCACCCCAGGGCAGTGATCATGGGTTGAAAGTTAAAGACAAAAATACCCCTCAATTAAGCAGAAAAATTGATATATCAATATACCATCAATATATTATGTCAATGTTATATATATATAATATTATGTTGATATTATATATTATATTAATTCTATAATAAAAAATAACATATTTTTATAAGATTAATAATTTATAGGAGTAATAAATATATTTTTATACAATATATTAATAATTAATATATTGATAAATATATTAATATTTTATTATAATATATTTTATATGATTAATAAATATATGATAAGAGCTACTAAAAGTAGAATATGTGACAAAATTATGGCGCTATTATAGGAATTAGCATATTGATTTACATTTTTAATTCATGGGAATTAAAAACACAAAAAAAATCCATCTAAGATATATCAGGGGTATTTGTGGTATTATGCGGTTGGTGATCTTGGATCCGCGTACCGTACCATACCAAACAAGTTACTCATGGCCCGGAGATTTTTAATCACTGGACCATGGCTTACCAAACACATTGATCTTAGATCACTGGAGATTAAATCATCCCAGCATTCGGATCACCGGGGATCTTAGATCACCATGGTGATCCTGTTGGGGTTACCAAATGCCCCCAATATGGCAACCATTTGGTATATAGCAAACCTTTTGTATAAAGTGGGTTATTCTAGGCCAACTTGTTTAAGAGATGTTGTTGTGTTGGTTCTTTAAGTTACTTGGACACTTGTGCTGCTGTCTGCATAACACTGGTTTACTCGAGATTAGTGTCGAGCATTTGTTTATGTTTTACATGCTGAAGGGGCGTGACTGGCTTTGTTGACGAGAGAGATTTGAGAGTACGTTGCCATTATCACCTAAGCAAGAATGTCATGCTAGCATCTTGTATCCATATCTTAGGGTCAGGGATTGCTAGGTTATATTTTTGAACTGACCTTAAAGACCTGGCTCTCTTGCTTTTGTGCTACAATGAATGTGGACATCAGTCTTCAAAATATATATATAGGTAATGCATGTAAGGGCCCATATCATCATATGTGTCATTTCAATGGAAGTTTTACCTTGATACTTCTAAGATCTTCGTGTTCTTATATTTACAAGCATAATGGATCTATAAACTTTATAAGATCTTCTTATATATATATAGGTAATGCATGCAAGTATCCATTTGACAGTTCTATATCTGCATAACTCTCTTATTCTTTTTTTATTACATGTATCAACCTATTAATTACAAACCTCAACGATTAACCTTCAGTATGTAGGGAAAATATGTGCACAAACATTAGATCTTGAACAAGGCACGCTAGATGAGGCTTATTGATTATGTTTAGAATTTGAAACCTTTAATAAGAGTTATTTATAATTGAGGAGAATTTATGAAGAGAAGAAATGGAAAGTTGTAACTCTAATTCTTTTGTTTGTTTACTTGTTAATAGGCAAATTTATTACACAAATGAAGTAATCAGAAGAGGCTTTGTCATGTGACCAATAAGAGATGGTTTGCACTAAGATAAATAAGTTGACTACTTTCTGTTCTCAGAACAGGACAAAAGCAAGCAGTTTTGTGGATTGAAGGACATATTGGAAGCTTGGTAGGTCTGCCCTAGGTTTTGCACTAGATGCTTTAAGGCAGTTAGATAGGGTATGATATTGTCTTGAAGATGACTTCCAAGTATTAATGAGTGTTGTGGTACAAAAATTGGATTCACAATTTAGGTCTGGTGTTTTAATTGGTAAAAGATGAAAATAAGGGCGGGTCTCAGCTATAGGGCCTCTAGTGTCAGTTATAAGGTGCATATTACTTTAATTTCAGTCACATGCACTGTGATCACAGGAATGTTAGAATTTGTGTGGTATAGAGCGAACAAGTAGTGAGAAGGAAATAGATGGAAAAAGGAAGAAACATAGAGAAAATAGAAGAGTGAAATAATGATAAAGAAAGGATAATAAGGAGGAAACAGTATAAAAGAGAAAAGGGCGAATCAAATCAATTTTCTTCTAGAGTTTTTTATACTCAGAGCAATCCTTGGTGCGGCTAGAAATAATCCTCGAAGACAAGGTGGTCATACCCTTTTGTCAAAGATCAGCACCTCCCCATCTCTCTTGTACTTATCAATTTGAGTTCAGTCAAGACCAAGGTATATAGTGCTGGATCCAATCATCCAGTTTAGTTGGTATTGTACTGTACCAACCACAATCCGGAAGGCTCATGATCTTGGTACAAGTTGGTGCCCGAATCAGTGCAAATTGGTATTGGGCCGAACTGCCTAGAGTTCCTCAGTTCCAAGCAGTTCAGCTTAGTAAAGGCCTCATTACTGTTTTAGGGTGTTAATTGAGGGAGAAAAGGCCTGATACTCTTTTCTCTCTCTGTTTTAAGGTGAGAGAGGAGAAAAGAGATGAGGAGAGGAGAAAAGGAGAGAGCGATGCGGTGAGCAGAAGGTTGGACCTATGTATTTCTCTCTTCCTTTTTCTTTTTTTTATTGCATATCATAAATGGGCTGAAATTGAAAAAAATGAATTTAAAGCATATTACATTTAAACATCAAAAACAAACTTCACAAAACCCTATTATCCACACAAAACTAAATAAAGGAGCCTTAGAAACCATTAAAAAAATATTTTTGGTGTACCGATGCAGTTCAAGACAATATGATATCATATCGTACTGGTCTCCTACCAGTGCGTAACCTGATACACAGTCCAGTTCGGAGATTGTGAACCTTGATCAGGATGTACAAGGAGATCTAAATTCATCCTACTAAGATGTTTCCTAAATGTTAAGTTTTAGATTCTAATGTGACGGCCACATGAAATCACATCTACTTCTGAAACTACATCTTAATAATTTGGGGACTTCTGCAGTGCAGTTTTGTAAAGCTTCTGCACGTAATCCTTCTTAAGGTAGGACACAAACCAGAACTAATCTATGCTTAATATTAATCTTAATTAAAAATCACCTTAAAATTTTAGACAGATCCAAAGTCATAATAGAAGTTTAAAACTAATCTATGCTTTTCTTCATTAATTTCCTCCCACAAGTAGGGGAAAATTAAAGTGCAAAATATGACAAATAACAAGACATCAAGGCATTTATAAACAGAACCGTTGCCTTCAAAGATAGTTTCGTCTAAGCAATCATAAGTAGACCATTTTCTCCAAGAACTGATGGATGATATTTTTGAATCTCTTTCTGTGGTGATAGTGAAGTAATGTTATCTAGTAGCCAAGGATAGCAAGCCTCCGAAGTTATGTTTCATGTAGTTGGAGATCAAACCTTACCATACTATTTGCATCTCTACCTACACTGGCAAAACTAGACCCTCTAAGTGACCCATCACATTGGAGCTTAATGCAACTGAGCTGTAATCCTGAACTACCTCTAAATATGGTCTGTACCAATTTAGGTCCTTTTCACATCTCAAGATCTTACCTTTTTCCCCCCATTTCTTGTGTAGAATACATGACCTCTTTTATTATTTTTTCCCCCATTTGTTGTATAGAATACATGACCTCTTTTATTATTTTGTGCATACAAACATGGTCATATCATAACATGAATTTGGTGCAAAATTACTCTTCTTTCAAGACAACAGATAAAGCCAATTTCAGTGAAGTATGGACTTGGCATACCAGATCATGATAGTGAAGGGAGGCTTGTTACAGTGGAGTTTGATTCATTCTACTTAATTACTGGATATGTGCCTAATTCTGGTGATGGCTTAAGAAGATTGGTAAGCAAATTCTTTTTCATTTTTTTTCAATTTATTTTGTTTTTATTATCCAGTTATCTCTGTTTGATAATATTTCTTTAATGCCCTGACCCTTCTTCATTATGTCTTGGTGCTAGACTTACAGGGTTAAAGAATGGGATCCATCTCTTAGCAATTACATGAAAGTAAGTGTGCTGTTGAGGTGTGCTAGTATTTTTGGTGAACTCATTTGTTTAATACTCACTCCATAATGAAATTAAATGCTTAAAATATTCTATACAACTCAGTACCAGGTAATAATGAACATAAGGAAAAATAATCCTATATTGATAAAATGCCATCTTCATATCTGTTTTTAAGACTTTTGGAGTCGACAGTGATATGAAAATTTGAAGAATAATACTAAAACCTGACCCAGGCATTAATTCTAGTAAAAATGCTTTCGGTAGTAATGAGTGTTAAAGCATCTGCAAAACTCAGAAAAATAGTAAATTTCTCTGAGACTGACTAGTGACACAAGGAGCATGTTAGTAGCAGGATCATAATTTTGGATACTTTGTGCCCGACTTTGTCGAAACTAGAATGGGCATACTTGTTTTGTTTGTGCAATTCTTGAGTTGTTCGAGACCTTGCTAACATATATGAGTCAACTAGTGTAACATAATATGTACCATACTTTATTGGGATGATGCTTAATATGTTTTCAAGGAAAGATATAAATGTGTCAATGGACATTCAGAAGATCTATTTGAAGGTATACTTAGAAAAGATATATCTCTTATTGTAATAATATTCTTTGAAATAAAATGATGAGTATGTAATTCTCAACTTTTAAGGTGCATATGCATATTAGACAATGAATCCTCTTATGTATATTTTATTTTATTTTTTTGATCACAAATCAGAGAGTATACATGCATCTTATGTAATGACAAATTTCACAAAAACAGCTAGTTTCAAAGTTTAGAGTCTGGAATATGAGCTCACTTGTACACCTAGGTGCATATGGATTAGTATTGTAATGCATTAATTTATACCATCTTGTAAGTCTGTACTAAGTTAATCCATTTGGTATATCACCTTCAAGATATTTACTTTATATTGCGTCCAGTCAATGGTGTCATACGTTCCATTTGTCCCAATATACATTTTAAGTTTGATTTCCTAGGTCATGTTTCATGCTTTTGATTGCATACACCTCTATTTATTTATGGAATCTGCAGGTTGTGGAATTTACTATGTCAAGGCATCTGAAATTCGAAATCATATAAGACTTCCATGATAGCAGCTAACTTGATTCTAATTAAGAAACAGAATGTAAGTTTATGATGATAATTCCTTCATTTTCTTTGCAGGACTTGGAAAAATTCAAGCCTGTGATTTTAACCGGTGACCTGAACTGTGCTCATCAAGAGATTGATATATTTAATCCTGCAGTAAGCAATTCGTTGGTTTCTCAACCTTGATTTCTAACTTTGATAGTGGTTCTATCTTCTATGCTATTAAATGTTTCATGATGATTTATAGAATGCTTAGTTTAGGTTATGAGACTCACCATTTTATATTTCTCATTCCCTTATTCTGTTGGCTTCAAAATGTCAAGCATGCTAGTATCTAAAGGATGTATGACTACCACAAAAACTACCTCTTTTGAACCACCTTCCCCTTAGAAGCTACAGAATATGGTGGCTTGGTGCATCTTCATAGAGTGCTTGAACCACATTGGATCAATGATTATTCTGATTAAAAAACTTCAAACATTCTTTTTTAAACTTATTATTTCTGTCATTCTTTCTCAAGGTATCTCCTTTAATGATGAAAACACTAGTACAAAAAATTATGGAGGTAAGTTTCTTTTCTTTCCCCAAACATGAAAGAGATTAGCTTTTTTCTGAAGCTTAGAAAGAAGAAATAAATGAAAACGAAAAAGAACATCTGAGCAGTTAATTTCTTAATCTAAAATGAAGCATTTGCTGAATCAAAAAGATTAAAGGAATCTATATTAAACAGATATTACATATAATTTTACTGCATTAAACAGTTATGACAGTAATATCAAATGGTGCTGGCACCTAGATGATGGTAAAGTATATAAAATCTAGAAACATGGTCAACTGTGTTCAGAATGATACCAAGCTAACAGTATACATGAACTCCAGAACCAATATTATGTCTTAAGAAACCTAACAAGTGCAGGAGCAATTGGCTATTAGTCAAGTGAGCGTGAAGTATCATATTAGCGATGTACTTATATGTTTGTCTAAAAAACACAAATAGTTGAAATATTTCATGTCATCTCTACAAATGCTCCTTGGCTTATTTATCCTACTAAAAGAATTTTTGGTGATAATTTTGCTATCTTTAGAATGGTTTAGCGTAGAGGAGAGGCATGAAATTGCATGACAGAACAGTACCAGCTCTGCATTAAATCAGGTTCTAGAATTGCTTGATTGAATTCAATTGGCTTGTTTAAGATGACTCAATGCAGATGACATACGGACGAGGTATTTGAGAGAGGTTTAGAGGAAACTACATAAAAGTCTTATTAGGATGTATGCGAAGAGTTGCAATGTTTTAAGCTTAGTTTTTTGTTGCATAGGATGACCAATAGCTGCATGATGATTATCTTGGCAACTGTGTTGATGGCATCCAATGAACATGATGCTTATTGTATATGTAAGGACCTAATACCTCAACTAAAAAGGCTAGCTGGAAGATATTATTTGGGTTCCTTAGTCCAAGTACCCAAGATCTTCCTGGTGAATAACCAATGTGGGATTAAACACGCGCCTGTATAGATCCTCACATACTCCTCCCATTTAAGTTGTGGTGTCCTTCCTAGGCTAAAGATCCAAATCCATTCAAATCCAATCACAAGTACTTCTAATCCAATTTAGATCCGTGCTGCAGTATCTCCTAGTCTACATTGGCTGTGGGCTGGGTCCGCTTTGATATCATTTGTAACGACCTAAGACCTCATCCAAAAGGCTTGCAGGAAAATATTATTTAGGTTCCTTGGTCTTGTATAAGTACCAAAGATCTTTCTGGCAAATAACCGATGTAAGACTAAACATATGCCTGTACGGGTCCTCATAGTATATTAGCAGCCACCAATTAAGCTTTTTAATCGAGATCCAACCATCAAAGATATTATTGAACATTTATCATGAGCCTAAATGTGTATGGTCATCTTGGTGACTGGATGGAAGGTCTCAAAGCAACTTTGGCTAGTCAGTAGAGTGATGGATGAGGATCCATGGAAGATGGTAGTCAGCCAAGTTAACCCTGGTGGAGGGACATCTAGGGGGAGCATATGTATGGGGGGGGCTTCCATCTTTGCTGCTGTGGGTGCCAGAGAAGCCAAACCGAGCAGCCTTCTCCTCCCCTTATTTTTTTCTCTTTTGACTGGATTGGATCCATCAAGTCGAATATCTGATTTTAATGGAGTCTGATAGGGTTGATCTTTGATCAATCTGTTAGGTTATTTGGATCAGACCACACAAAATATTTTTGATAAAAGAATTGGGCTCAGATCAACCATCGTTGGATCCAAATTCAGTCCATATATTGGCCTTAGTTCATAGCTTTGCTTTCTAGGATCATCAGTTCGTAAAATGCTGGTTCTATGGGCTTAAATCTTAGGTGTCATCCAAAACAATGAGTACAGATCAAGTTATAACGAACTTAGGATTTAATCTCAGCTTTAAAGTAGATTTTTAAACTAATGACTTATTATCATAATTTTTATTTATGGTATCATTACTATCCATAATACTTATTCATGAGATGAAGCATGAGAAAATACTTTATCTTTAGGAGAAATGTAAATGATGTATCTGTGGATTGTTCCATTCAATATAGCATTAATTGTTGGAAATATGATCTCTTTTCGATGTATGTGATGATACTATCTATTTATAACATTTTATTCAAGGGAAATCGCAGAAGTGCTGGATTTACAGATGAAGAAAGGCAATCATTCGAGTCAAACTTTTTGTTGAGAGGGTTTGTGGATACCTTTAGAAAACAACATCCTGGTGTAGTGGCTTATACCTATTGGGGTTATAGGCATGGTGGGCGCAAAACCAACAAAGGTATTTCATTTCCTATAATGATTGTTTAATTTTCAATTTGTGCCTTGGAGGCACTTAACAAATATGCATTATTATAAATATTGCTGATAGGCTTGTTGCTCGATACTTCCGCACTTAAAATCTGACACTGTCCAAGTTTATTGTCTATTCCAATTTTGCCACAAATTCCTTCACAAATTCCTTCTTGTGGAAATTTGCAGAATGATTTTCTTTCTAGGGAAATTTGTATGAAATAATGTGTTTTTTGGAATTGACAAAAGTCTTTCTTAAGTTTAAAAATACAATTATAGGTCGCATTTCCATCAATATAAGCTTAAATATTTGTTTAATTTTGCTTTAACTAACCGAAGAACAGAAATGTTTTAGAACTCAAGAACAAATGAAATAACATTATAGATTGTCAACTAGAAATTGAGAGTTCTTCAAAATTCTTTAGGCTTTTCTGATACTAGGTTGTTATGATTTGATTATTTCAATTACCTATGATTTGGTGACAACCTGATTTCTTTTCTGTGAGTAAATTAAAGTTTTGGTCTGGATCTTGTTAAATAAATAGTTAAGGAGCAATAAGTGGCGAACAGATGACCCAAAGCATGACAACTGATAACATGCATCTGTCATTATAGTAGTTGATAGATGATCTAAAACAAAAAACTACTTGATCTTTCATTATAGTAATCAGTTCTGGCTTATCTTCATCGATAATCCCTTTTGTGCATTGGAGAAAGCTGATTATCATAGTTGATTCTTGACTGTGCTGAACTCTAATTTTTTACCTTATATGTAATTACTAATTAGCTATCTATTTTTCTTCTGAAATCATAACGGACTTTTTGCTCTTCCGATATTGTTGATCTCCATAGAGATATGATTAATACTTATTTGCAAGATAAATTTGAGCAAGGATTAAAATATGGTATATTGTACTTGTACCAGTCAAGGGTTGGCATGAGATGCACACTTGGCTTGCTCTGGCTTGAAAAGTACGAATTCTTAGTGAATTGAAAGTGTTTTATTTATTAAGGCCACCCTTGTGTATCTAAAAGAAGACAAGCAGAGATACTATTGCAAAAGTGCGGTATACTGCCATCTATAGAAGTTCATGCTTTTAGTTTGATTGCGGGGCTCTTTTATAAAATGTTTACCGGGTGACAAATGGAAAGCTTTTAATCATGGTTTCCTAGTTATGGTTTTCTTTGGTTTCCTTTTCCCCCCTTTTTATTCTATTAGTTTTGTTTATTGTTCATAATGTTTAGCTTCCTGCTATAAATTTACATGTTTGGCAAGAATGTGAATATGATCTGGACCTGTTTATACATATACCTAAAGGAAATACCGAAGTGCTGCTTGTTTTAGCTTTGTAGAGTCGGCAAGGTGTGATATAAGAACCTAATATTGATTTTTAGCTGATATTCCTTAAGATATGAATTTTTGATTTCATCTTGTTTATTTTTAATCTCATTGTTCATGTGTCAGGGTGGCGACTTGATTATTTTCTTGTCTCAGAGTCCATAGCGGATAAAGTATATGACTCCTATATTCTTCCAGATGTCATTGGCAGCGACCATTGCCCAATAGGCCTCATATTAAATCTCTAGTTACGTTGCCAGACCTTATTTATTTTCGTAAAGGCTGGATGTTATTAATTGGTGTTATACAATCTTTTTGTAATATAAGGGGATCTTAACTTGCTCTTAGGGGGCTTGATTCATGCAGGGTTTAGCTGAATTGGAGTGCCTGAACTAGAATCAATTAGGGGAAGATTCTGTACCGTGCTCTAACCCCATCCTCAGGTAATAATGGAACTGTATAGACTTTGTCATCATTGCAATCTATAGCTTTATTCTTTTGCCTTGCTTCAAACAATCTGCATTTATGTACAGGTTAACTTCTCATCATAGGCTAATGTATGCTCAAGTAAAAGTCGGCTTTTCCTTATTAAATGTCTGCAATTCCATCCTAGTGATGCAATTAGCATATGCAATTATCGGCATCATGTCAAAGCAATGCAGCATTGACCTAACTTTTGTGACCTGTGGTTAGACCTTGATGTATCTGGGCATTTGAAAATCTTTTTTATATCTTAAACAAGGAACCTGGGAAAATTCATATGGGTCGGTTGTATGCAAAAAGCATTCTCTGTAGGAGTAAGGATTTCATGTACAATGTTCCCTCCTTTAAATGTCAGCTGGCTTTTGTTTTTTGTTTTTTTTGAATTGTTTAATATTAGATGATCTTTTGCTTTGGTTTTGAAGTCATATTAGGTGCTTGTGTGGAATGTGCTCTCATCTATCTGGTGTGCATAGTTGCACCAGCTACATATATAAAAGCTCCAATTTTTCTTTCATTTTCTCATATGTACTCTCAGTTGTTTGTGTTACCCTTGAATGGAACATGAACTAGTGGTTTGTGTTATGCTTAAGTGGAGCATGGTCACCCATTAAACTAATCTCTTCACTACCTTGTAGCATAGCTAGAAGTAGGCTGTTCTGGTCTCAGAGTTGGTCTCTGCCAGGTACATGGGATACACCTTGTATTGCATTCCACCTTTTGCTTCATAGGCTGCGCTGTTGCAATCCAATCAACAGGAGCTTGGGAAGACAACTCTCAATCAGATTCACAGGCAACCGGAGATGTTGCTGGCTGTCTAAAGAGTTTGTTAAGTTACCTGAAGCTGTGATTTACTGAATCAATGTACAAATCAATAGTATAAAGGGATTGAAGAAAATCACATCAATGCAAAGCTTAATGTTCGTTGTGAACCAATAACTTCTCATTCTCTCTGTGCAAAGATGCTTGTATCTTTCAGAGAAAACAATTACAAACTCGTTCATATTTTCATCCTCAATTGTGTACATCACACTAATGCACATAGAGGTCATAAATATATTTCAAGACGCAAAAAATCATCAGCCTATGCAGAACCAGGTAGTGTTGCCCGTATCTTCTAATCAAGCAACTAAGAGGAAGGCTTGTCATGTCATGCTGCTCAATGCCAGGGCCTTCTTCAGGTGTTTCTGCGAGTTGTTTTAAGATCTCACCAATTGATGGCAAGTCAAGAATCTAATCTCTTATTAGGAGTTGGATATTGTAGTGAGCTATCTTGCAGCATACAAGGAGAAGACTCCTCCTCTTGGTCCGGCTGCACTGGTCCCTAACGGAGGCTTAAGCCTATCCTCACAGAAACTAATCTTGATGATTTATTCTGCACAACCTTGTATACGAACCATCTTTAGCTATCATGTTCACGTGAAAATTCATTGAATTCTGTAGCAAACACCAGTAGTTGTTGCCTATGTAAAGCTTGCCGTGCACTTCCACACAGGTGTGACTTGATTTAATCTAATTCAAAAGTTGATGCATCACACGACCGTCCTGACCGGTCAATATAAAACCAGCAATAATTCTCAGTCTTTATAGCTTCTATTTATCTAATCAGTTGCACTTCCTTCTAGCTACGTTTGATCAAGTATCATCAAATCTTGCAAACTCCCAACTTGTGATAGTTCAGAACATGCTGTTGTAGTATGTTCCTAATCTGGCTAAGAAATCTGCAGCTTCTTTCTTGTTCCTTAGGATATCATTTACATCATATTACAGTAGCACTTCAGACTAGGTTTTCCCTTTGATATTGTAATATCATATGGATAGCTTTCAGGTGAAAACCTAAAAATCTCTAATAACTTCAAAAGCCAATTCCCTGACAGACATCCGAGAGTCTACTGAGATGTTGATCACACCTGAGATACTTTGTGGCACTAATTGAGAGAACCAGGCTATGACATGTCCACAGAGTATCTTATGACCACAATTGCTTGGTGAGAGAAGCAAGATTTAAGACCGTAACCAACCTATATTTTTGAAGAAAGCCATGTATATGGTTAGACTTATGCTTTGCACTCCCACACCACATCTATTATATAAACCCTAAATTATTAATGCACCCAATTTGCTACCAATATGATGGCATTTGGTGACATTTGATTTTCCCTACTCTCTCTCTTGTTCAAACACCTGCTTCCAGAATCATGAAAGGACGGACTAGAAATGATAAAGCGCATGTTTTAGATAATTCAGCAAAATCGATGTCCATACAATTGGGATAAAAAAAATAAATATAAGAACAATAAGTTGTAAGGGTACATATACAATCTCAGAAAGCCCTAGCATGGTCAAAAATCTTCCAGTGGAATAAACAACTCTCGCTCTTTACAAAATCACAAATTTCAAGTTTGTAGGCCAAGAAATACCCGAGCCTGGGAAAACTTTGACTTCTATAGAGCAACTTGTGTAGGTTCTAAATTATTCTTTGCCCAAATATATGTCTGCATATTAAGATTCTTCATGTTTTAAATGATCTATCCATAAGGGGAAAAATGTAACATCAAAGAAAACAAATCATATCAATAATTTTAGTTGTCACTTTCAATGAAAAAAAATAGATAGATAATTTAAGCCTAAATTTGATGAATCAAATATATCCGGTATTTTTAGCTCTAACATTCTCTCCCAAGTTAAAAAGAGAAAAGCATTCCAAGCCATTAGATATAGGAGAGCATCCTATCCATTGATCAAATGTTGATATATGACTCTCTTCTTAAGCTTGTAGTTGGAAGCAATTTGGCATTATCTTCACTTTTCTTCAATTCAAAAAAAAAAATTCAAATTTCACCATTGATTCCTCCCTTTTCCAGCTATAAATAACCCCTTGGAGAAGAATTAGATCCCATTCTCCCATTTTAGAACCCTCTTAGTTCTCTTGATCTCTATTTTAGTCATTGATTTCTTAGCTTAAGCATAGATTCTCTTTAACTTTCTCTCCGCCCATCCCCTTCCCATCTTCCTCTATCATAATTCTATTAAATCTAGATATCTCAAATATAAGGAGTAGGCTCTATTTGAGATCCAAGAAAGGCTTAAAATAAAGAGGAGTCTAAGTTAGAGGAGATCCCTAAAAGGTCTCCTCCAAAAATGTGCAAGCAAGCTAAATCATGCCAATCTACCCCCATCAAATTCTTCCTTCCTTTATTTTATTTTATTTTTCTTGGCATGAATTTATGATCTCCATATATCATGTAATTGATTTGATTTTAATAAATTTTCTTGCTCATGGATGATAAGATTGCTTGTGTCTTTATTTTCTTATTTATTTCATCTTAATTCTTGCATCTTAGTTAACTAGATTATAGTACTTTACACCCCCCTCTTTTTTTTGTTAATTTTCAAAACATCTAAATAGACAAATAAAGTCCAAGCCCCCTTAATCTAACTCCTGAAAGCTCTTATACCATCTAAACCCTAATTGTAGCATTATTAGGTGTGCATGAGGTTTAAATTTTTGGTTTCTAGATACCAATCATCATGTAACTACTTAATAGGTGTATGGTGTGTATGCCCTAGGCCCCTCTGACATAAAATATATGCCTAGACCTATATGTCTAGGTTTAGATGGGTGCCCTATCTTTGAGCCTTTTCCAATAATACCTTCAAGTCTTACTTAGCAATTAGATTTCATGATCCTCTTCTTATCTACTCTTATCTTTTGATTTTTTAGCTTTTACTTATTTTAAAGAGCTGGTGATGACTCCAAACCTATCTTCTATGGACCACGGCCATGGTTTTTTTCTCTATAGATACTTACATCAATTGGATGTATGGAGAAGGCTATAATGCATGATCGATCATGGAGAATACATGGGCAAGCAATGATCACATATCAAATATCTCCAAACCAAAATTATACGAATTAAATAATAATAAATATTTTATTTGTTGCGAGTTGAGCTATAAATGGAAAATATAAAATTGATACATAAAATAAATACGCATCAATCGAAAGGACCTCAAATTCCAAATTAAATTTTAAAATAAAATTTCAAAAATGCATATGAAAATAAATATTTTATTTGTTAGCAGGAAATATTGAGCTATAAATGGAAAATCTAAAATTGATACATAAAACAAATGCCACAATTTATACAGAATACAAAATTATGCATCAAATTATAGGACCTCAAATTTCAAATTAAATTTTAAAATAAAATTTCAAAAATGCATTAAAAATGCACATCAATTCAATTGCTAAGCAAAAATTATGCCTTTATCTTTAGATTATTTGAAATTTTATTTTCAAGAAGATAATTTTCAAACCTACAACGTGAGAACTATATGCTAATTGAAGTGGGACAAAGTGTGTTGAATTTTATAGATTTTGAATTTGGTTAAAAGGTAAATATCAAGCTAATGCACAAAAGACATATTCTATTATAAATTAACAGATAATTTCATGCATCATATTGATGTATATATAAAAACAAAAATTTCAACCCAATATAGACAATATGTGTCTCTTAGCCTAGAAACATGAAAGTTAAAAATGAAACCTTAATTCGGAAAAGAAGTATTTTTCCAAAATTAATATCTAATAGTTAAAAGTTGGAATTGTAGTTCTAAATATTCAAATATCATTACAGACATCCAAATATCCCCATGTAGCATAGTAAATAAGGGTCTTTACTACTCATATTGTATTCTATCTGATTATTTATTTAAGTTGCGCCCAACTCAGTAAATATGCATTACAACAAAAATCGCTTTTGGCAACAAATTGCTTATGGTATTTATTATTTTATGCAATTAAAAATCTTTTTCTTTGCTATATTATAGTACAAATGCCGCTACATTTCAATATATATCTTTTGTTAGTGGCAGTTTATTATAAATATTGCTATAGATTTAGATTTTGTAGTATATATCTTAAAGTGCTTGGACTAGAATTACTATTATAGTTTTAACTAATATGTCAATAAATTATATCATAAATTATGAGATTTTTGAATTTCTGCTAAATATTAAATTGTGGTAGTCGTTGAATTTTTCATGACTAGAACTCTTGCGATAAAGATATTCACAATAAGTTAGCGTATTAAGAATCAAAAATTATTTAAGATAAAGATATAATATAACAATATTAATATTTTCTTCAAATATAATTAGTATATTTTTATTATAGGACAAATAAAAATAATCATGAATTATGTATCATTAGAGATCATAAAAAAAATTATATATGAATACAAGAATACATAGAAGTTAATTTTTAAATATTCTTAAAAAAATTTAAAAATATCATAAGGAAAAAATAAAGTTAGTTCATTTTCCATTTTTATTAAAGATAATTTTATAAAAATAATGATTAAAATATGAAATATCAATATATATATTAAATAATTATTTAATGGCCTAAATATATACGCATAAGTTAAATAAACTCTTTTTGTACGATAGCAATACATATTGTAACTTGATGATTAAGGGCTTTCCATTTAAACCAAGTATCATTAGCTTGAATCCTAGGTTATATGATATATTTTTGAGAATATTATATAGAAATTTAAGAAAGTACCAAAAATATATTGGAAAAGGTATTTGAGGTTTTTATTTTTGCTTATAGTGGCACTTAAAAATGCCATTGGTAACTTCTTTTATTGTAGTGAGGTTGTGTGGATTTAAATTCGACTGGATGTAAATGGAGATTCATTTCTGGCATTTTTCAGATTTAGAATTAGTGTTTTATCTGGAATTAAGTAATACTTACATTTGAATTTTGAAAGTTTTATTATTAAACAATGTATATTTTTAAATTTTAAATTTTGATTAGTTCACAATATCAAATGAGCAACATTGATCCATGCAAACACAAGAGCAATGATAGTAAATATATTTATAGACACCTAGATGCACCCTTTCTAGAAGCTCCTCTGATGAATCAAATACTAAATCAATACATTAAGTTATGCACCCACAGCCACTACCTCAAAATTCTAAAGGTGCATCAAAATTTCGAGTCAACTCTTGGTCAAACTTAGTCAACCCACATGTAATATATGAAAGACACACCCCTTAGACATGAATAACCCTAAGACAACCCTTCATGCAAAATTCACTTATTTGAGCTTGATACTATCTTATTAGTTAGCAATTTTATTAGATGTTAATCTTTTCAAATGAATTCCAAATAAATCCAAATTTTAACCATATGTTCTCTCGCAATTCTCTAGCCAATTTTTTTCCAACTCTGCTGACAATAATACATTTTTCAATCGTATTCGGCTCATTTTTCTACCATTCTCTATGGTGAAATGGTGGAAGAAATATTTCAGAATTAGAGAAAATAAAAAAAACAAAAAAATGAGAGTCGTGGAATGTTGCCCAAGATAACAACCCAAGGGGAGAGAGGGGGGGGGGGGGGGGGATGAATTGGGTTTTCTAAATTTCTATAACCTTAATTAAGTTGATAGATGAGTAAATTATTTTGGTTTGTGTTAGAGCATATAAGTGCAGTGGAAGCAAAATTAACACAATGCAAATACAAAAGAGCTATAGTGGTTCGGTGCACCCCAAGGCACCTACGTCCACTCCCCAAACGTCCCCTTAGAAATTCACTATAATTCCTCGGATTATAGTTGGATTATTTTACCGGGCTCACAATCCAAAAATCCTACAATTAGTTTTAGGAGATCACCCATTAAACCCAGCAGTTGGTTTTACGGGTATACCAACTATCTACACTGTTGGTTTTACGGGCTCACCAACAAACCTTACAAAGAAAGATAGAGATAAAATTTGAAGCTCCTAAATGAGCAAGTAATACAATTATACACTAAAAGAAGAGTTGAGAATATAGTTATCGCTTTGTAGATTTCTCTTATCTTCTTTGCCAAGGTTGTTTCACTCCTTAAGGGGTTGGTAGAGCTCTTGAAGACACTTGAAGATTGCTCAACCACCTTCTTTCAGAATTTGAATGAAGCAACTAAATGTAGAACACTTGAACTTTCATATCTCTTGAATGCACACTTGATTTTTGCAAAAAATTCTTTCCCCTAATGAATAGTGTCACTTAAATACTTCTTCAACCTTTATTAGTCACTTTCTAGGTGTTGGAATGGAGAAACTAGCCGTTTCTAGCCATTGGAGCACCAAAAAGTATATTTATAGAATTAGCCGTTATGCTGTCAGTCGTGCTGGGGTCGACCCGAGCAAATTTGAAGTCGGCTCATGTTACTGTTCCATAGCCTGGGGTCGACTCATGTTTTGTTGGGGTCAACTCCTTGGCTGGGGTTGACCCGAACTTGTCTGGGGCCGACCCTCTCAGAAAGTCCAGAGAATCGTTTTTCTATCATTTCAGGCTGGGGTCGACTCAACTCTTCTTAGGGTTGACTTAAGCTATAGTGGGGTCGACTCGAGCTTGGCTGAGGTCGGCCCTCTCAGGAAATCAAGAGACTTATTTTTCTGACGTTTCAAGCTGGGGTTGACTCAACTCTTTTTGGGGTTGACTCGAGCTTGCTGGGGTCGGCCCTCTCAGAAATTCAGAGGCTTGTTTTTCTTGTGAAATTTGTTGGGGTCGGTTCAAGCTTCAATGCTGATTTGTGGGGTCGCCCCGAACCTTGTGCCAGACGTACCAAATGTGCCAGGGTTGACTCCAATTTTTCTAGGATCGACTCCAACTTTGTGCCAAGTTTTCAATAGTATGCCATAGCATGCCAAAGCATGCCAATTGTATTAGAGTCGACTCCAAACTTCTTGGGGTTGACTCTAATCCTGATTTTTTGCATCTTAAGGTTAGTTTAGCTCATTAAATAAATAAAAAGATATTCCAATGAACCTAGGGTAAATGGCACATACAAGTTTCATCTCTTTGACTAGTAAAAAGATAGAATTGCCCCTTATTAAGAAAACTTCACTCTTAATTGTGTCAAACTGAAAATTAGGTTTTCCAAGTTTTTCTAAAAGATTTATCCTATGCTGAGTTCTTGAGAGTCCTTTTTTAAGAGTGTACCATGAATGTATCGAGTATGTATAGCTTTTTTCTTTCTTGAGTATTTATATACTTAATCATTTAAGTTAATGGCTTTAGCGCTTCCGTATGCCCTTAATGGCTTTGTAAACATCAAAATAACATTAAGATTCTCATTGAAGGAAATAAAACTCGCAACAATGCGCACATGCGATGCATTGGCAAATAACAGCGCATGCGGCATGTTGTACAAATTTAATGCCACAGCGCGTCGTTGCTGCTGTGGCAAATGACAGCGCGCTGCTGCGAGTTGTAGCAATTAATTACTTTGCTACAATTTTGATCCATATGTCACCTTTGCGGATAAGATAGTCCGCATTTTTCTACATATTAGCAATAGCTAATATATGGACAAATTTAGCACACAAGCTCTGGGTCAAGAGATTGCGACAAACATCATCTATAACAAAAAAACTGAGTCGTGGAAGAAAACAAAACTAGCAACAATGCGCGCGTGCGGCACGCTGTACAAATTTAATTCCATAGAGCGATGCTGTGGCATTATGACGCACTGGCAAATCACAGCGTGTCATGGCAAACGACAGCGCGCCGCCACACATTATAGCAATTAATTACTTTGCTATAGTTTCGATCCATATGTCACCTTTGCAGATAAGATAGTCCGCATTTTTCTATAGATAAATATGCCTAATACAGCATTTAGCTAATACGTGGACAAATTCAGCACGCAAGCTTTGGGTCAAGCGGCTGTGATGCACATCATCCATAACAAAAAAATTGAGTCGTGGAAGGAAATAAAACTCGTAACAATGTGCACGTGCGGCACGCTGTACAAATTTAATGCCACAGAGCATTGAGAAATCACAGCACGTGCACGGCGCGAACCATAGTGCTATCATTTGACGCATCTATTAGAACCCTACATTTGGTTACCCTCACAAAAAGAGACATAATCCCAACTGCTTTAATTTCGCTAACAAGCATTGGCCAACCACTAAGCCGACATCTTTTTTTCTTTTTCATTCAAATATTAAAGAACACTACTTCCCAGGATATCCTATCTCGCGTTTCACGTTTCATATCAGGACTTTTGCAATTCTCTAGCCAACTTTTTTTGACTCTGCTAACAATAATATATTTTCCAATCGTATTCAGCTCGTTTCTCCACCGTTCTTTATGGTGAAATAGTGGAAGAAATATTTCAGAACGAGAGAAAAATAAAAAGAAAACAAAAAACTGAGAGTCGTAGAAGGAAACAAAACTCGCAACAATGTGCGCGTACGACGTGCTGTACAAATTTAATGCCACATCGCGGTGCTGTGGCATTATAACACGCTGGCAAATAACAGCGCGCGCGGTGCGATGTACAAATTTAATGCCACAGCGCGTCGTTGTTGCTGTGGCAAACGACAGTGCGCCGCCGCGCGTTGTAGCAATTAATTACTTTGCTACAGTTTCGATCTATATGTCACCTTTGCGAATAAGATAGTTCATATTTTTCTACAGATGAATATGCCTGATGTAGCATTAGCTAATACGTGGACAAATTCAACACACAAGCTCTGGGTCAAGCGGCTGCGATGCACATCATCTATAACAAAAAAATTGAGTCGTGGAAGGAAACAAAACTCGCAACAATGTGCGCTGTGGCATTTTGACGCGCTGGCAAATCCCAGCGCGCGCATGACGCGCTGTACAAATTTAATACCACAGAGCATTGGCAAATCACAGTGTGCGCATGGTGCAAACCATAGTGCCATCATTTGACGCATCTACTAGAACCCTACATTTGGTTACCCTCACAAAAATAGACGTAATCCCAACCGCTTTCATTTCTCTAACAAGCATTGGCCTACTAGTAAGCCGGCATATTTTTCTCTTTTTCATTCAAAAATTAAAGAACACTACTTCCCAAGATATCCTATCTCGCATTTCATGTTTTATATTAGGACTCTCGCAATTCTCTAGCCAATTTTTTTTCGACTCTGCTGACAACAATACATTTCCCAATCATATTCGGCTTGTTTCTCCACCGTTCTTTATGGTGAAATGGGGGAAGAAATATTTCAGAACGAGAGAAAATAATAATAAAAAAAAACTGAGAGCCGTGGAAGGAAACAAAACTTGCAACAATGTGTGCGTGCGATGCGCTGTATAAATTTAATGCCACATCGTGGTGCTGTGGCATTATGATGCACTGGCAAATACCAGCACGCACTTTAACTCAATCTTGAACTAGGATTAAATCAAACTTAATACAACATTGATTCAATTTGGCTTGATTTAAGGTTTTTCTTGATATAGATTCTTTGTAGCTTAGTTTAAAAACTTGGTTGGACTCAAACAAATAGGAAAGAATCTAAGCTTGATTTTTATACTTTAGGCTGCAAAATTAACTTTTGTTTGATTAGACTCAAACTAATAGGAAAGAAGGTATGTTAAACTTTATTCTTGAGGCTCCAACTTAACTTTTAAGTCATGCTTGAGGATGCAAGCTTGATCAAACTTAAATCCCCAATTATCTCAACCACCAAGAGTTATATATGAAGTTGAGCGTACTAATGACAACTCAAAATGTTTAACCATTTAATGCGGGATGATTAATTATCTCCATCCCTCTTCTCCAATTAAAAAAAAAAAATACAAGAGTGCGCGCGTGCACACATATAGATATATTTGTTTTATGTGTGGGTGTATGTATATGTATATGCCTTGTAAACATGTGAAAACACAAATGGCTAATCTTAATTGACATGATTAAGAGGATAAATTATACACAAAGTGTAAATCACATTTCCATGATATACGATGTTTATCTTGGGATTACATATTTTAATCTCTTAACAAGTGCCATGCATGTGAGCCAGTCGTCAGGTAGGGATAACTCGACTTTGGCAATCGCACGAATGGAAGTGGAGATAAAGCAGTAGACAAGGGTATTTTTTAGCCCACTTTGGTCAAACATAAAGCAGATCAAGTTTGATTTGAAATTAGTTTCTAGCTTGGACTTCGATTCAAGCTTTATTTGTTGATCATCATTTTTAGTTCACTTCAACCTTAATTTCAAGTCCAGCCTAACACAATCCTAACTGATCAAGTTGATACTCCTATACCAAATGAAATTAGTTGGAAGTTAAATTAAGCTTAGTTGAAATTTGAACTAAAAGCTTGATCAAATTATGCTTGGTTCACAACTTGGTTAGGAGATGAATTCATATATAACTGATTCAAAAAATAAACAAATAAAACTTTAGTCCAGTAATTAGATAATATAAAGTATATAATATAACACTTTTGTTATAAATATTTTGAGTTCTATTAAGCCGATTGAGCCGGCTCAATTTTTGGCTTGATTCAAAATTAAGATCGAGTATATTTTCTTATTTCAACCTTGGATTGCCTAACTTTTTAATCGACTTTTTCTCGAGGTGAGCTCAAATTGTTCAGTTTGCTTGCAACCGTCAGTGTGAAAATATATAGGTCCCATACAAGACAACTTATGTTAGTATAGTAAAGATCTCTTTTGATCAATGATTGAAGTCTCAATGGGATGGGAGCTATCCTAGATGCCCTATCCCATTCTACGGAGAACATAGCATGAAGGATTGGTACGAGACCTCAAAATTCACTTCTATCATTCGTCTTGGTTGCCCCACTTTCATTTTGGCTAGGTGACTTACCAATATGGCTGTCTAGGTCGAGACATGCCCTTAGTCTTTTTCGATGATGCTTCAGCTCATCACCAGGAGGAAGAAGGAAGAAAAGTGATTATTCTTTACCTTTTTTTTCTCTGCTAATGTGTTGACGTCATCACTAGGAAGGAGGGTGGTGGAAGCTTGGTTTGTGGGGCTCCTCCTCCTTCCGTGTTTTTCCTCCAATGAGAAAAGGCTCAGTAGTCATGGGGGCTCAGCACCTTAGCTAGAGTCCTAGTATTATGTGCTTTTTTACCCTTCTTGATGCGCATGCACAGTAGACATGGAACAAGGATATCTCACATGAAAAAAAGATTCTCCTTCCTTCGTATAAAATCATCGATTGATCACCAACCAAACAGATCTCAAAGCATTCAAAATCCCACATTTATCTATCCATATAGATCTTGAAGAGAGAGAATTTTCCCTCCCCCTCTCTCTCTCCTTTTCTTCTTCCCTCCCCTATTAACTCATTATTCAGTTCACCTATCCCTTCTTCTTTTTATTTTTTATTTCTTTCCTTTTCCCTCTCTCTCTCTCTCTCTTTTTCACCTCCCTTCCCTCTCTCTTAAATTTGCATACCTACCATCCACTTCCTTTAAGAGTTGACGTGATTGAGATTTGAAGTAAAAGTATTATTTGGTCGGATTGTTTTATAGTAAAATGATCACCATCTAGAGAAAAATAACATGTGTGATGAAGTTTGATCCACATGTTAAGACACTAAGATTTTATAAGTATTGGGTCATCGCCATTGCAGCCAAAATAGAAGAGAAAGAGGACAAGAAAGAAAGTGAGAGGAAGAAAAGAAGAATTCCTCCATCTTCCTAGGCAATTAGTTGGACGTTCAAATGGGATGACCACTAGGATGGGGTAGGATGCAGGGCATCCTATTTTGTAGGGAAACCAGGATGCCCGCATTGCATAGGATTTAAAATCTTGATTTTGATCTAAGAGCCTTTTCAATCAACTATTACCTAACTACTAAAAAACCAAAAGACAATCATTACTTATCATTTAGCTTGAAGGAATATGCAAAAGAAGATACTGCAGCAACATTGAATTCACATAGAACTAACAAGGACTCTAGTTACCTGAAAAAATTAGCTTTTCAGTATTCCTTTTCCATAAAAACTTTTAGTACTTTCATTGTTTTCCTTTTTATATTTTCATAATCTCAGCTAAAAATTGAAGCTGCGATTTACTAAATCAATACAGAAATAAACAATCTAAAAGGATTGTAGAAAATCACATCAATGCAAAGCATAATGTTTGTTGGGAAGCAGTAATTTTTCATCTCTCGGTGAAACTCAACATACATAGTTCATATTTTCATCTTCAATTATGTACCCTACACTAATATTCATAAGGTCATAAATATATTTCAAAACATAAGAATTCACCAGCCTATGTAGAACTAGGAGGTGTTTCCTGCAACTTCTAGTCAAGCAACTAAGGAAGAGGAAAGATCATGATGTCATGCTACTTGACATCGGGGCCTTCATCAGGTGCATTAACAAATTGTTGGAGGATCTCATCAATTGATTGTGATTCAATAATCTCATCTGGCTCATCAGGAGTTGGATACTGCAGTGAGATTTCATGCAATGTCAACGTAGAAGTACAAGACTCCATCTCTCAGTCCAATGCTTTGGTGAGCTATGGGAGGGTATTGCCAGCTGGCTGAGAAATCGGGTTATCCTAGCTTAGGAATATAAAAGGTTGATTCTCTATTTCTAGCACCTCCAACTTTCTTCTATCCATTGTAGGGACTTCTGTACTAGACAATTCTTTGCGAGCACTTGGCCTCAGGTAAACTTGCAAACAACCCAGTCATCTAGCTGTCATAGAAGATGAGAGGCATAGAGTTATCATAATAATGAAAGATATTTCATCAACAACTATTAATAAGAGATGTATGATATTTATGGAAGCATGACAAATACCTTGTTTCGGTCCATAGACATAGCTGCACCACCTCTTCTTCTTGTTGGACATGTAAAACCAATTTAGTGGGTTTCTTTTAACCTTTTGCTTTATGACATCCTATGTAATTTCTAGTTTTTTAGGGTACTTAATGATCTCTTTGTTTAAGTCTCATTTTATGTTAAAAAAAGAGAAAAACTAGCCTATGGTTTTTATGGTATGAGAGTGTCTTTTAAGTTTCTCTTTGAAAAGAAGAAGAGGATGGTGAGAGCTTGGTAGGAGAAATTTCTTGAGCAGATTTTTGTGTTAAAAAAAAAGACTACAAGAAAAAAAAAGGCATCTTTTTATTTGTAAGCTATATTTTCAGTTTTTTGTGGTTGAAATGTGGAGTTTTTTGAAGTAGATTTGAGGCTATCTCGTGGCCCATTATTCAACTCTATTTTTCATTGTTATTTGATGCCATTTGCATGTTATTAGTATCTATTTTGCTCCAACAAAATTGGTATCAGAGCTTGGTTTGGGGATTTAGTGGGTGCCTTGTGCTTTGCTTGCTCTAGGATTTGAAATTAGGGTTTTTTGAAGAGTATTGAGTTTGAGCTTGATCAGTATAATCATTAATTAAAATGGAGAGTAATATGCTTCCTATTCAACTTTCTAAATTAACTAAGGAAAACTATGATCGTTGGAGTATTCAAATCAAAGTTTTATTGGAATCTCAAGATTTATGGGAGATAGTTGAAAAAGGGTTTAAAGAACCCAGCTCACCACAAGAAGAAGAGGGGCTTATCGAAGGTCGAATAAATATTCTCAAAGAGTCAAAGAAGAGAGATAAAAAAGCTTTATTTGTTCTCTACCAAGTCATTGATGAAGCTAATTTTGAGAAAATTTTTAATGCCAAAACTTCAAAAGAGTCATGGAAAATTCTCAAGAATGCTCATAGGTGTATTGACAAAGTTACGAAGATGAGGCTTCAAATTTTGAGAAGAGAATTTCAGGAGTTGAGCATGAATGAGTCGGAGTTCGTTTTAGATTATTTTTCAAGAGCATTGTCGATTGTGGATGAAATGAAAAAAAATGGCGAGGAGATTGATGATGTTAGGGTGATGGAGAAAATTTTGTATTCTTTGATCTCAAAATTCGAACATGTGGTGGTAGTCATTGAAGAGGTAAAAGACTTGAGCACCGTAACAATTGATCATTTGATGGGAATGCTACAAGTTCATAAGCATAGATTGAGCAAGAAGTTTTCTAGTTTTTCAGAACAAGCTCTCCAATCCAAACTCTCTTTGCAAGATGTCAAGGAAGAATGCCATGTTGCTGGTACTCAAAGAGGCCAAGATAGAATCTATGAGAATCGAGGAGAAAGTTATAGAGGTCATAGAAGAGGTTATGGAAACCAAGGAAGAGAATTTAGTAATCAAAGAAGAAACTCCAATTATAGAGGAAAAGGTGGAAGGCATGATGGGAGAGGCCAATTATCATTCTCTCTAAGAGGAAGGTCAAGAAGCAATTTCAATCATCATTCCAATCAATAAAGCTTTGATAAGAGAAATGTGCGATGCTTCAACTATTAGCTTTGATAAGAGAATGTCACAAGTATGGGCACTATAGCAATGAATGTTGGGCAAAACAAATTAATAAAGTCAGAAAGTAAGCTAATATTATTGAGAAAGAGAGTATTGATGGGGTGATTTCTACTTTGATGTTGGCTCATAATGAAAATGAGAAGAATGAAAACAATGCATGGTATCTTGATACCGGTGCAAGCAACTACATGATGGAAAAGAAGGAATTGTTTGTTGATTTGGATGAAAGTATGCAACGCGATGTTACTTTTGGTGACAACTCCAATATGCTGGTGCAAGGCAAATGTAATATTCTCATCAAGCTCAAGCTCAAGCTCAAGAATAGGCCAGAATCTAGTTCAATTTTACTTATCTGGCTTCTATTTTTACTCATCAGGTCGTCTCATTTCTATAGGCCAATCACCGAGACTAATGCATGATACATAAGGCTTACAAGAATAGGACAACCTTTTGGCATGGTCCACACCATGCAGGATATGATTTTTTTTGAAATTAGAAAAAAATTTCGTTCGATCGGATCCACAAGCTCAAACACACATATATTGCTATATTTGGAGCGGGTCTGCGTTATCCATTTGTCTTCCGATCATTGAATCGTTGAACGCCACGAGCCCTCTCTTTTCCGAGGAGAACGAGCTCGTCCAGTTTCAACAAACCCAGAATCGTTGAGGGTAATACACCCTCCGTTCCATTCTCATGCTTTCCATTCATCCACCCCCCAAACCATGGCCAAAACCCAAACCTCCTTCCTCTCCTCGCCTCCCACAAATCTCAGCATCCTCCTCCCGTCCCAACCCACCGGAAAACCCGTCCGCTTCCTCTCCATCCTCGTCGGTAGGCAAAATCAAACGCCTCGTCCTCGCCAGCGAAGGCCGGACCAAGCTCAACACCCTCCCGGACCGAGACTTCTACTCCTACCCTCGCTTCGTGACCCACGTCGACGATGGCTTCATCTCGACGCTAACTGATCTCTACCGAGAGAAGTTGGCCCCTGGGTGGGAGATTCTGGACCTCATGAGCTCCTGGGTCAGCCACCTGCCAAACGAGGTGGAGTACAAGAGGGTGGTGGGCCATGGGCTCAATGCCCAGGAGATGGCCAAGAATCCAAGATTGGACCATTTTTTCGTCAAGGATTTGAACCAAGATCAGGAGCTCCAGCTTGAGAGCTGCAGCTTTGATGCTGTGCTTTGTACGGTGAGTGTGCAGTATCTCCAGTGGCCGGAGAAGGTACGCTGTCTTCTTGCCTCATCTACTAAAGATTTTCATTTAATTCTGTAATTGTCGTAAATCTCCGCAATGTTCCTTTTTCTCCACTGGTTTTAATTCAATTTGGGTTAGATGCAGTTGTGGTAGAATGGCAATAACTGCTTTCATTCCATATGATGTGTTTTTGTTGAAAGGTGAACCAACATGAAATTGAAATCAAAGCAAACTTTCTGTTTCATGGTAGCTTGACATGTCTGAATCCACTGTAGATGATGAGTCTTATCTAGTTCTTTAGTGGTTAATTTTTGCAGTTGCTTCTTTCTTGTCATTAGCTACTGTGCCATGCAAAACTCAAATTAGAATGTACTTGTAATTTGCCCTTATTTTGCCAAATTATTCTTGAAGAATTTAGTGCGGAAAGGAACCATTACGGGAAGTTCTTTACGTAAATGGGTACACATTGATGCATCACTTTTGTTGAATAAGGAGTTAAGGGTAAACGAAATCAAGGTTTATTACTGCAACTACGTATAGCTCCATCATTCCTCCCCTGTATCTTCGCCTTATTGTTGAGATGCCTTGATATGATGCTGAAATCCTTTTGTATGCTACACTCCATAGCAAGAATGCTGATGAAAATGACAAATTTCACCACCTTTTATGAAGGAAAAGGAATTATTGGGTGTCTATTATAAATGATAACTGCAATTACTTGATTATCATCAATCTACTTTTCTCCTTGTGGAACTATGTGGTAATTGCTACCATTCAAGAGGATAGGCTATGCTGTGTGCTACATGCAGAAAATTGATGTTGATTAGTGAGAAGCAGTGTTGCATGGACATAAATACAAGAATTGGATTCGGACATGTATCCAAATATCTAACTCAGGAGAAGAGAGAGATACAAGGATAGATAGAATAACATATAAATATAACCAAATTATGTATTTATACCTTTAAACATTAAAAGAAATATTAGAAAGGTGTTGTTTTTTAAGACCTTTCAATATACATATTTCGTATTCAAACTTTCCAACTAACTTAAGGATATCAACAAAATAATAGTTTGCAAAGTTGTTTCAATACCTACATTCTTAACAAATCTCAAAATAAGAACAATTACTCACTCCTAATATCAGATTAGATGATCAAACTCGTTGTTGGAAGAGTTCAACTGATTAATTAGTGGAAAAGTTCTACCCAATTCTAATCTTTAAGAATATTTACCAAAGAACTTCGTAAGTATCCAAGCATCCGATGCATATTTGACAAGGATATTTATCCGGCACAGATTTTGGAGCTGGACATGAGTGTCCAGGCAACATTGGTGAGAAGAGGATGATGTTAAATGCTAATTTAAATCTGTGGAGGAAAATATAGAAGAAAAAGGCTTATGATGAAATTTCAGCAAAAATATAATGTAAGATAAGACCCTGTCAGAATTAACAAATGGTAGCACAGAGTAATTGGTTTCATCATAGAAGACCTGTTGTAAAAGAGGGATGAAATAATAGTTAACAATTTTTGACCTATATGGATGAATAGAAGATGTTCTTTTAGGGTGCCATATGACTGATACATACTTAGCAACTTAAAGGGATAATTTATAAAATGACATTGAATGTTGGACGATGAGGTGATCTTGGAAAAAAAGTCGAATGTAACAAAATGAGGATGTGTAGTAAATTAAGAATGATAGATTGGGAATGGATATATTGGAGTTGTACTAATTATTGTCAAAGTGATGGGGAACACGTTGAAATGGCGGATATGGAAGCATTCAAATTCAAGGATTAAAGTGCTCTTTGTGCCAATCGGCATGTGTCATGCTGGTGTCTTGTTGACATGCAGTAACTACATTCAATGCCATGCCTAGTGCATGCATGCCATTATGTGCCCCATGCATGCCATTATGTGCCCCATGCATGCCATTATGTGCCTAGCACTAGCATGGCTTGACACATACTATGTGTCTAGCTAGCATGGTATTGGGGTGCACTGTTTTAATCCTTGTATGGATCTTTATGAAAGAATGGAGTTTGTTAGAAAGGATTTGGGATAGCTTGTATATCATGTTGGTTCTTGACAGGAATTATTGGCGGATGAAAATTCATAACACCAAACCCAATTTGGTAGGGCAAAGATTGGTGGGCAGTTATATGATTTATCCTTATGGTGTAAGTGTAACTATATAAATAATAGGTATCTACATGGTACA
The DNA here is from genome assembly GCF_009389715.1 of Phoenix dactylifera. NCBI lineage: Eukaryota > Viridiplantae > Streptophyta > Magnoliopsida > Arecales > Arecaceae > Phoenix > Phoenix dactylifera. The sequence continues at coordinate 29,791 of NW_024069113.1, forward strand.
TAATTTTAATATCGATATATGCTGTTTGTCTCATGTCTACATTCAGAGAACTGCTCAGCATAATCTTTTTTTAATGAAAAATGAAAATTTTATCTGGTCTAATCGAGAATAGTAAAAGGGTTGTGTAGAAGGAACCTTGATCCATGTTTTCTTAAATTGTAATTAAAGTAAAGAAAAAAATCTTTCAATAAAAGTAAGAAATGCGACTCCAATTAATGGTTTATGATTAGCTTCATTTGAAACTTATGCAAAATATGCTGCTGATCAAATTTGTTATTCAGTTCCTTGTTCTTCAAGCTTTACTTGATTTGTCTCCTTCATCTTTTAAACTAGATATACAACAATATGTGCTTTAAAGTCCATATGTTTGTTTATTGGGATTGGGTGAAAACAAAAAGCATAAAACTTCTTGTTCTCCCTTATGGATACCCTTGCGACATATCACAGAAGCTTCATTCAAGTATTTTATACCAATGCTTGAATAAGATTACATGCATCCGCATCAAAATATATAGGCAAATTTCTTCCTGTTAATCTGATGGTTTTATTTGTTTTTTAACATCTTATGCTATCATATGAACAAATTAGTGTCATCAGACTTATTTCATGCATCTGTAGTTAGTTTTATACTATGTCTAAACTTCCTCAACTTATGAATGTACACTCATGAAACCTTATTGTTTAATTTGTGCAATTAAATACATGTGAAAGTAGTACATATGAATTATTGTGACTTGAAATATTTATAAAAATGAAAAAAAACAAATATCAAAAATGATATAGTTCTTTTTTTGCCGAAAGATTCTCTGTTGACAATGGGAAGGAAATAGATAACAATTTTCCCTTGTTGCCTCTTTAAACTCCTTATTTTGTCCAATTCAATGATGAAAGGTCAATGCAAAAGCAGTTATCGAAACATCAAGGTATGTTTATATAAGAGGTTGGTTAACCATTCTATATGGTGGAAAAGATTCTCATCTTGGTCCTGTTAAATGGAGAAGAAAGTTCAATTTTAAATTGGGAAGTGCCCCAAGCCTCACTAATTTGTAACTTACATTGGAACCGATGTGACATGCAGTTCAGATATAATTAAAGGGCATACAAGAAAACAGACAAAACAAACTGAAGACAAAGAAACAAGAAGAATTGAAAATGATTAGAACTTTATTTATCGTAAGAAATTCCAATAATTGGTAAAACATGAATTAATTATTTGGAAATAGAAGTATGAAGAGGCAAATACTCCATAAAACCTTTAGATTTTTCTCTTCCTGTTACCTTTTTTCTCTTTATTTATTTATTTTATCTCTTCCACATTTCACCTTATGTATGAAGGTCATCCTCTTCCAGTAAGGAGAAAAATTGGGTAATTTCAGGGTTGAACATAGTTTAACTAAGCTGTCGTGGAAGTGTCTTTTGGATGTTTAACATTTTCTGCTTAAAACACTCCCATCCATGAGCATGCCTTTAAACTTCTCTTTTAAATTTCCTTTGATATGGACTTTTATTGTATGGAGGTGTGAAGATAACTGTATATATATTGCTTCATTCTAATTTAGACACTGCAAGTGGTAACAGTCATTTTTAAACCCTCAGCTTTTCTTGCATTATAACCTTTACCAAATTTATATCCAACTCATGAAACAACTGCCACAAAACCACACAGATCTCTGGAGCAAGCTGATCTTTTGTCACAACATTAACTTATATTAAACTATGGAACATATCTAGAGCATGTAAACCTTGAGGTGCACAATGTTGGATAGGTTTTGCTAATGCAGTGAAATTCACCACAAATTTAGTGGTGCAATATGCATGAGAATGTCAATTATGATGCCATATGTGCCATGAGAGTGCATTACACGAACAAATAAGTTATATGTTAGTCTTATACATAATCATGCACTGGTTAGTCTAACATTAACATTTCGTTTTGGTGGTTAACTCTAAGGGCTCTTTTGGAAGTTCCTGCAGTTCTAGCAGGATGAGCGAGAGAGGGAGCACAGGAGTAAGGATGGGAGGAGCAGGAGAGGGGGAGGTAGAGTGCAGGGGGTTCACAAGGCTCGGTAGCTGTGAAATTAGAAAAAAAGACCTCTCAAGGTCTTTCAATCCCTTGGCATGCTCTCTTTCTCTCTCTCTCTCTCTCCCACTCCCTCCCTTTCCCCACTCCCAAACCCCCATTGCCATGCACACTCTCCTCTGGCCCAACCTGTTGGATCAACTTTCCAAATAGGCACTTACATTATTAATTCCCTGGAAATGTTTCATCTTCTCTTTAACCAAGATGCATTCTATAAAGGGTTAAATCCTTAAAGCATTTTCTTCAATCCTTTGATTATGTTGGACTCAAAATTTCTTGCCATAATTTGGTAAGAGAACCAAAATTCACTATCGATATATTTTGAGATCCAATGATATTGATTAAAGAGGATATTTTGTTTAAAATGTTCTGTTATATATCTGTAGTGCAGACGGTATTCTTGACCATAACCCTAAAGGTTATACATATTTGGCAGTACTAGTTAAGATTTTTAAAGGTAGAAGTCAATGAATTAATAAGATTTCATTGTTTTAATTCTAACTATATCCCTATACGCCCCTTAATCTTCAGATTCCTTTGAATTCTCCACTAATGATGGTGAAAATGGTGGACAAATCAATTGTATATGGGGGGACTACAATCGGTCATAGTGCTCCTCATCATATGAAAAATAGCACATGGTGCACCCTATTTCTGCATGTTTTCCTTTGTGAATTCAGATTGAATCATTACTAATGAAGTTCTATTTGAATGTCATTAAGCTCTAAACCACTCCATATGTGCGCACACTAGATGGGAATGGATTAGGTCCTTTGTTCTAGGACTAGCTCATATATCATGGAATTCTTTTAAGCATAGTGGTCTACAGCTTCAAATATAGAAGATGAAGAATAGTAGGAAGAAAGTAAATATCGGAAAGATCGGGTGGAACAGAGTTGAATATACCCTAGAAAATATTGAAGCGATTCTTGCAAATCTTTCTAGGTTCACATCATGTCTAGGTGATAGGATCTGTGGTGCATTTGCCAAGATCTTGTTCCCTACATTTTCGAAGGTGTAAAATAGGAAGAAGAGAATTGAGAGAGAGAGAGAGAGCAAAAATTTATTTGAAATGAAACTATTACAAGTGACACTCTCAAAACTCTTGAAGTCTCTCTTAGAGCCCATACTTAAAGCTATCACTTTTCGCTCACCTAAGGGACTGATGCATTCTCCATGCTAAGAGACCTACCAATTTGACACAAGATCACTAGATATATGATATGAATGTAGTCTCCTATTGGAAGTAGGTGAAAGGCCTTACATTTCTTTGAAACTTGACTAGTCACAACCTTTAGAGCTTTAGAAGTAAACCACTAACTGCACTCCTTTTCCTTCCAATATTGGGATATCTTTGACATATATTAATCCTAAGTGTAGAACGGATTATGTCCTCACAATATCGAATCTCTCTGCATTGAGACAACCAGTAGAACTTCTCTCACGTCTAAGATTCAAATACAAAAACTATTCCACTTCATGCAAGAACTCAAATATTACCCTTTGTTAGGCAACCTGGCCATGTATAGTCCTAATTGGAATGTGCAAATTGATTACTGGCTGATCTCCTTTGGTGCCTAGAGTTGGAGCCAAGTGCTCCTAAGGGCAGCTGTGCCCTGCACCCTACAATTTCAAGCTATCCCCATATACATGTATGGGCCCCCACTCTCGGCTTTGAATCCCATTCAGCTTCTCACATTAGAGAAATTTAGATTATTATGCTTTCTTCCTATCTCAAATTTCAAAAGATTTATTTTTTTTCTTGCGAAGAAAAATCTCTTTCTATCTTAGATGCTGAACTATAGGAGTTTATTAGAGAAACAAACCGACTAATAGCCTCTCTCCTCCTTCCCTCCCTCCCTCTCAATCTCTTTCAATCTTTTTGAGATTGTGTGGTGTCTCTATTCCACGCTCTAGGCAAAGGGCAGAAAGCATATCTCTCTCTCTCTCTCTCTCTCTCTCTCTCTCTCCCTCCCCCTCCCTCCCTTCCCACCCCGCCCCCCCCCCTCCCTCCAGAGGAACCCAAACTTATGATTTAGTTGCATCATCTTAGTCCCTCATCCTCTCTCTCTATCTTGGGGCTGATAGGACTAGAATTTATGACATTGTTGATATGTGTGTGTATCCCATCCATAATGTTGGTCCTATTCTTATATATAAGTGTCTGATTAGCTTCGATAGTGTAATTCATTGCAGTCTTGTCTTCCTTTCAAACTTATTTTTGTTGGATTTTTGTGCTCTTCTTTATTATTTGTTGTGCCCATGCTCAATTCTTGATCGGTTTTCATTGTGAGATGTCAATTCTATTCAAGTTTTTAAATACTTCATGCCACCAATATAAATAATATATTAAGTTTCCACAATATAGAGCTGGATAAATTTTTTTTTTGAATAAATATTGATTCTTTGAGGCTACAGTCGTTATTATTTTTTGATTTTTGTGATAACAAAGAAATAAAGGATAAAATTATCAGTTAAATACCAATAAGAATAATTATCTTTATTTTTAAAATTTTTAAAATATTTTGAAAGTATTTTTTATAATTATTATTAATTTCAAGTTGCATGAATATGAGAAAGTTATCAGACTTTGGCACCCTTTCATCAAAATCCTAGCTCTGCCCATGTTGGTGCCCATGCAAGGAGTCAGCAATGATTCTCAACCATGATTACATTTATCTTTTGCTCTATAGCTATGTTCTCTTAGAGAATGAAGAAGTCAAATCATCAATGAGCTTATAGTTCTTCTGGAAAACCACAAGAAAAATAATTTCACAAGTATCACCTTTGTACTAACATTTATGGAATGAGATGTAGCTAGCATCAACTCTATGATCTAAGATTTAATGTTTAATTGCATCATTTTCCTCATATTAATAACTTTATTTGATTGATTCCTTGTTGGATATCTTCCTACCAATTGAAGTCCAAATAGAAGATAAATTTGTTTAATCTATCCACATGAGATAATGTGTTTGGCCTCAAAATGACATGCAACAGTGACTTGTTGATATTCAATGTTACTTTTAAGACTAGCAGCACTAATACCTTTTGTGCCTTATCTTGAAAGTAATGACTTTATTATTCCATAAACTACAGCCTGCTGGGTATTTTGCCCTCCATCTTCGAGGTCAAATGTTTATGAGCAGAACTTTACAAATGCATAATAATGAACAAACCATTAACTAGTATCTCCAGATTTCATTAACAAAAATGGCTTTGAGGGCACACACTTCCAAGACGAGGATCATTACAAGAATTCTAGTATTTGAAGAGATTATCAGTTTTTTTTGCTAATGCACTACCTATATATTCTAACATAGTTAACTTCATCTAAATGTAGGGAGAAATATCACTGGGGAATCTAAGTCTAAATTGCACAAATCATGATTTCAAATGATATGAGATTACTTCTTGCTTCATGTTCTACCATAGATATGGTGGTAATAATATGTGAAATACAACGTTCAAGTCATCGTCTCCAATCTTTTTTATATTGCTGCTCTTTAAATTTTGCCTTATGCACACAGCTTCTAACTGCAAGCATAATTGACAAACCTTATCCTATCTGAAGGGCAAGAACTGTAAAGCCACTTAATTTATTACTGATTTGGATCAATTCCCAAATTTGTTTCGGTTTCAAGTCTTTCCAAAACTCAGGAAAAAAAAAACATATGGTTTGTTTTGTTTATTGGAACTATCTTGCTCGTATTTGTCTAAATAGAAACTGCTGAAATTATTATAAGAGTGATATAGACAAGTTCTTGTCCTGTAACTATGAAGTTCTTTATTAAATTGGTTAGCTTTAGTGACAGAATTAATTAATTGCTTCTTACAGGTGTTTGCTGAGGCGTTTAGGGTGCTTAAACCTGGTGGTGTATTTATTGTAAGCTTCAGCAATCGATTATTTTATGAAAAAGCAATCAGAGCTTGGAGGGATGGAACTGAATACAGCCGAATCCAATCGGTTCTGCAATACTTCCAATGTGTAGATGGTTTTACACAGCCTGAGGTAGTCAGGAAATTTCCTGGAAAGGTTGATAATTCACCTCTTAGTGGGATTATGAGATTGCTTGGGATGTCTAGATCAGACCCTTTTTATGCAGTTGTTGCTTACAGAAATTTCAAACCAGTATATGCAACAAATCAATAAGAATATGCATTTTGTACCTTCGTTTGTCATGTACCTAACTACAATACATAAATCTTTCTGGGAAGTTGATGGAAAATCAATATAAATTCTTAGGTTCTTCGTAGTTAATTGAGGTTTTGGGAAACAAACATTTTCTTTTTTAATTGGAATGGTTAACTCTCTTACTTTGTTTACTTTTATATGTATGTCATGTTCCAGTATGATATCTCGATATCCATATATGTTGCTGATTCTATGGTGATATAACTATTGTTAGAAATATACAGGTGTTGATTAAGATCTTATTGATGCTCATACATTCTGAATGCAAAACAAAATACAAGGTGAAGTTTGGAGAAAAAGGAAAAACCAAAATTACCTCATGCTTATTCTTTCCTCTCATAGAAAAGCTATATAAGATGCCGAATGACAAAATTCTTTTATGGCCTTCTCTAAATCATACTAATATATAGTATAAATTTTAAATATTTATAGTAATTGAAAGGCCTTGAATACTAGGATAAGAATTTTCTTGTTTTCTCCAAAGCCCACCCAAATTTATAATTTGTTCACAGCTAGAATATATTTTACCGAACCATACATCTTGATTTGAACTTTGATGAGATTGGGTACATCTAGTTTTAGATAGCAAAAAATCTTATTATGACAAATTAATTTTATTAAGTTGTGTCGTAATATCTCAATCTTCAAAAGCTGTTTTCATATAGCTACTGTCTATAACTACTAAAGTGAGCTCTCATATCCATACTGAAGAAGATAATTTTTAATTGATGGCATGATATTAACATAACATCATATTAGTTTAATCAGTTCAATTTGATGAATAAATAAATCATTTATAGTTGTTTGATTTGTTAGCTGTTAACTATAACTTGCTCAGATTGGTATCTAATAAGCATGGACCCCTAGGAGTTCACTTGATTGATAAAGAAGCTTAACAAATGTGGGTCATGAAGAGTTAGCTTAGGTCAAATTAATATGTATTTCTGCTGCTGACTTTCAACGAATGTCTTGAGTGATAAGTTCAGCATTCATCGTACAGAAATTTGGAATATGGCTAATAATTATTTGAGCATATTTTTTATATTTATCTTGTTATGTGTCAAAATGGTAGGTGCCCGGTGATTATGTTAATGTTAGTCAATATGCACTGTTATTGTATTAATGCTAGCCAACGGTATAGACAACTGTTTCATCCTAAACTTGTAAACTGCATAAAATAAAGGGGAATGTTGTTACCTATTATTTCTTGCAAAGTTTTTCTGCTTTTCAATATCCTTTCCACTATGGGATGGTTATAACAATCAGCAGGTCATCGGAGTAGTTCGTTACAGCTATTCATTCAATTGTGATATCAGCATTTCTTGAAACCCATTTGTCGCCCCACTTTAGCTTTTCTCATTTTACATGAACTGAAGCATTTCATTGGCCAAATAGTCTGAAACTGAAAATCTCAGCAACCCATAGTAACTTGAGCTCTCTATCTGTGATGATAAGCTGACAACACCTAACTGATTGATATGGTGGAGGCAAAGATTAGCTTTATAAGAATGTTAATACAGTTAAGTTTGGTTCTTTATGCAGTTTTTTTATATTATGTGATTGTATTAACTTCTAAACTGGATAGCAAATGAACTTTTTGTATCAGGAAAATACCTTTTTAGGTGGAAGGCAAATCAAAAACAGGGAGAAAACTGTTTAATGATTTGGGGTAGAGTTTATTGAAGCCTAGGGAAGGTTAGGTGTGATTACTCACCCACTCTTAAGCTGACCTTGGTAGTTTGCCATGGCTACTTAACCATGACCTTTGTGTTTTCTTCTCTAATTAATGCACACTCTAAACCTGAAAATTATATTATAATAACTAATGAACAAAAAAAGCGCATAAACAAATTAAGCAACCAAGGAAAGAAAATAAGCTATGAATATGATTTGTTTTTTCAGTCAAAAAAGGGTTGGCAAGATAGTAAACAAAGATAATGAAGATCTACAGACTCGTAAGGAAAATAACGTAATGAAACACTAGACTTCAAATACAAACTTTGAAAAATGTTAGCTTTTTGCATTGCAAGATGGAGTCATTGAGGCCTAAATTTGGCATATTTAGCACAGAAAACTTGATGTGATTGGGGGGAGTATGACTCTTGTTGAACCTGACTGTCATTTGGATAACCAGTGGGTTGAATTTAACTCTTTTTGAACTTGACGTGATTGGGATAACCACTCTCTTGAGGCTATGTTTCTTCCGTAGGAAGAGGAGTTGGAAATGGTATCAGTTCCTGTTCCAGTCCATTCCTTTTCTGGGGCTGGTAGAGGGCGAGAGTAGTAACTCCGGAGCCAGTGTGGTATCCACCACTAGCCCTGCCTTCATTCATAGAGCTATGGAAATTAATAGGAACAGTATCAAAGGGGTGGGTCGACCTAACAAAGTTGAATGGGTTAAGTCTATGATGGCTCCCTGACCTAACGGTGTCTAATACCTTTAAGTTTTACTTATTTGTTTTCGGGATATTATTTTGACTGATGCAAGTCGTTGTATTTACTTTAGGGCTTTTTAAAGCTGCCAGCTCAAAAAAAAAATAAAAAAAATCCAATGTCTCATACCTACAAGGTCGAATTTGATTTTTGGCATGTTTAGTATTTTTAGACTTTTAATCCTAAAAACTATTTTCCTAGGAAATAAATTTTTGATAATATTATATAGAAAGTGTTTTTACAAGAAGAAAAGGATAAAATATTTTTAGAAAAAGCTAGACTCCTCGCTTGATAATTTGAACCAGCATATATTACTGAAAAATTACTGAAAATATTGTCCTTGTAAGCATTATTTCCGCGGTAAATTACTAAAAAATTCACCTAAAATGACATTCTCACACAAATGGCATTTTTGGCAGGGATATTTTTCATCCACATCCTCCGAACAATTAAGCGGATAAATTTGCCCCTCCATGAGAGGGAGTACAGCTGATGATGATGACCACCCTTAAGGATATCTAGCATTTCGCAAAGGTATGTGATCTTGGATTCAGAATGAACTGGTTTTGACATTTAACTAAATAACGTTCCATAAAGGTGCCAAGTTGTTTTTGAGAGAAACACAAAGTGTCAATGGAATGAGTTGGTAAGCTCTCTTGTATTGATACATGAGAGGTTCCATCATGCCTCACTAGGGCTGCATTTGGTTGGCACATAAAGCAGACATGAGACCTGGAATAAGGTTTATGCTTGCCAAACTAATCATAGAAGCTTCATAACTTAGCATAAGTATGAAATAGTTATGGTTCTGTTTGGCACCACTTCTAGTTTTTATGAAAACCAAAATCGGCTGCATGTTCTTCTTCTTGTTAAAATTTAGATCCAAAATTTGATAGTACCCGTGGCGGTGGTGGCTGGCAAACGATGACTGGTGGGGGCTTATAGGGGCGGTGACAAAGGTGACGGTGGCTATATGCTAAATAGATATATAATCAAAGGTCCTCATGATATGCATAACTATTTCTAAAGAACTCTATCATAAGCTATTCCTAATATAAATGCACCAATTATTATTTTTTGGATAAAATTACCCTTCTCCAAGACTGGTGGTGCCTATTGTAGTTGTAATGTCATAGTCTTAATTTGTTTAGAGCTGTAGCATGGATGTTTTTACTTCTAGTTGTCATGGCATTTTACGGAACTTGGATATTGCGAACCGATCAAGACTGGTATCATACAATCCATATTTCTCTTCAAGAGCATCCTAATGCGCCTTGGCCGATTTGGTGGGAAGGTACAAATCATATAGAGAATCACCAAGGGCACTAAGGATCCTGTGGCGGCAATGGAAATTAATTTCTTCAGGAGTTTTAGAGTGAGAGCCAGATGATCTAGAATCTTCAGGGCTAGGAAAGGGTTGAGAGATTGATCCAGATGATGGTCTAGGATCAGAGAATTTGATGGCAAAGATCAACTTTAATGTGGTGAGCCAATGTTTTAGTTGGCTTTGCCACCTTCTAAAAGAAGATCTACTAAATTTTTTGGCTTAAATTGAACTATGATCATCAAAAGAAGCCATTTATGAAGTTTTATTTGCTTGGCTTGCTATGCAAACACAAGTTTTAAGAAGATTAGCCCTATATGTTTAAATAGTTAATTAATGTCTTTCGATAATATACTTCTAGATTTTGAAATCAATGTAATAAAGAAATATAATATCAATAAAATTAAATTATTATACTAAGAAATATAACAAATAACTTTGTAATTTTTGCACATTTTTCAAAGCAGCAGCAATAGGTATTTTAAAAATAACTAATATTATGCATAGTTTTAAAAGATGCATATGAGTTTTCTGCATAAATTTTAAAAATGTAGAAAATTCTGCACGGAGATTAAAGATTGCAGAGAATAATTTGCACAGAATTTAAAACTATAGAAAATCTATACGGATTTTAAAGATGTGGTAATTTTCTACAGAGATTTTTAATATGCAGAAAATTTTGGCACTGTTTTCAAAGATGTAGAAAATTCTGCAAAGTTTTAAATATGCAGAAAATTTTCTATACAATTTTTAAAGTTGCAAAAATCTATTTGGATAATTTTCAAAGCAATATGACTTTCTTAAAATACTATTTTTGTGAAGAAAATAACTTTCTGAATGAAGTTAAGGCTTTCAATTGCTATACAATTAAACTAAATCTAATTCTATGCTATCAAAATAAATTTTGATAAATAAATACATACATATACATACATACGTACATTCATACATATAAAATTTCTAGTACAATCAAGATCATGTTCTTAGACTGTTAGAAATTTGTTGCCTAAAATTGCTATATCTTTATTTTATAAAAGTATTATAGAGAAATAATCTACTAGAATAAAGTCAAAAGATTAAAAAAAGTTTACATGAATTGAGGCGTATGATATACACTATCCTAAAAATATAATTTACCACCTACATGCAAGTCTGTAACGATCTCGTTTCCAAAGTACAATAAACTAACTCAGCCCAATCCTCTTCTAACGAGCACGATCGCTAAAGAGGCGACCCGACTAACTCCTTTAGATGCCCAGAAAAGAATAGAAAAGAAAGAATAGAGAAAGAATGAAAGAAAAAAAAAATATTGTATTCTTTATCCCTCTCGACAAGTAGTGAATCAGATGTGAGTGGAACGGATTGAGTAATCCAACACACTGGACTTAGAGCTATTTATAGACTCTATCTAGTCCGAAGATGTGATGTTTCATGGTATTCTTATGGAAACCAGAACCAACGTTTTTTTTCCGAAGAGTCGCAACTCTTTTGAAGAAGCATCCGAGGAAAAGAATAAGGATTTTAATGTTTTAATATATCAAAAATTTAGGGGATAAGGCCGGTTTATTTATTTTTAATTTTTTTCTAAGCTAAAACACCATGAACATTGGCCAATATTTTTCAATGACCTCTTGTACTTAAATAGATTTTTTTTAATTAATAAAATTCTCAAAATAATGCCTTCGTATAATAATCTTTGAATTTACGATACCGATCTTCACAAGTTTTCAGTATCTTAGTCGTATCATATCACCCAAGATCTCATAAATCTTAGTTCTTTTAAACTCTCTACTTGCAACATTGGCCAAAATAAACTGATATCAAGTGTAAATCTTATACAATCTTAGTTCACTTTCCTATTATAAAAAATATGTGACAAGTTTTGATCGGCAATGCAATTATATCCAGTACCTTTGAGATCCTAAAATACCTTTTGTTCAACAAGAAAACCACGGCACATTAAGAACAATCCACTAATCAAATCATGAGTGGCACAGCTCTACCTCTTGGGCCCATCATTCTTGACTCAACACACAGTCAACTTGGAGGATCGCAAGAAAAAAATAGAGAGGTCATATTGATACCAAGCAAGAGGATGGAAGACTACAACCTAAACACGTTACTTGCCGAGAACAAGATCTAGAGCTGAACTCGAATGTTTTAATTGAGGATTTTCTTCTCTCTCCTCTGCATTCTCTCTACTTTTTTTTTTCTTCTTTAATAGCCTATCAGGATTTGCCACATACATAGATTGCAAAAATACCGACAACATATAGCTGGCAGTTGATCCATTGCCATGAAAATCTTGCTCCATGCCAATCCCCTGCTAGAAAGGCCAATATGACGGCGGTTCATGTTATATCCTTTACGTTAAAAGGATGATTGATCTTTTTTTACAACATCGACCATTGAAAAGCAGCCCATACAAATCTCAAAGCACTCCATGCTCCTTCATTTGTCTACTTGTACGGATCTTGAAGCAACTATTGCACGATCTAATAGTGGATTCGTATCAAGGTAGGTAAATTTTTCCTTCGTGCCAAAGATATAACCCCTGTTATTACGTATGTTATAGTAGAATCTTATCACAATCTCTAGTTCCGCCTAGCTCCTCTAAAACGCAGGAGAGGCTTACAATTTGGCAAAGCCAGAGTAGTCGGCATTACTTTGGATGTTGAAAGTACAGACAAAAACATAAAAACAAAAATTTTAAAAAACCTTTACCACGGGTACTATTTAAAAAAAACAAACAAAAAAAAATCTCTCTCCCTTTTCTTACTTGCCCCCTCCTTCACGCCATTGTGTATTTCATGCTCAGGAATCTACCATAATAAATATCTGTACTCTTCCCTCTTTTATTATTGAAAGCAATTGTTTGAGTAGCATGTGAAGGTTCATCCGAAAGTCGGTACATATCCATCCACGTACATCATGCATAATAAATTGTAGTTAAAAGTAAAACCATTTAAACGCTGCATGAGGTCTTGGTGGGAAGTAGCGCGTCTCAACGTACGTCAGTACTTACAAACACAAACTCCTGAGAATTATATCTACAGTGTATGGAATTAGCTGTGGCCAAATTTGTCACCCACTAACTACGCGCTTTAGGTGAGTTGAAACCCACCAAATCTAGCTCGCATATTATTATATGGGAAAGGTTTCATCAATCTCTATATTGGCAGATTTTGTATATATACACTTGTACTCTCTCTCTCTACCTCATCATACCTAGTGTTTTTAGAATGAGGGCCGTATAGATGTATTTCATGTGCACTTGCACATATCCATCCGTTTCATCTCGTACCTATCTTTTTTTTATAGTGCGCTCTCTCTCCCTCCTTTCCTCCTCAGGGGCAGATTTATACAGACATTTTTTTTTATTTTTTTTGGTACACCAGCACCTCACACAACATATGTGAGTACAATCAATAAAATCAAAAAATAAAAAAAAAAGCTGATCAGGAAAAATAAAAAACCTCTGCTTGTTTTATCTAGAGAAACCCACTAAAATAATGCGCCATAAACAAATCACTCCATCAGATAAATATGAATGGTTTGAAAGAAACCATATTTCTCTGCAAGCTTTCAAATATACCAACCTTGAACCTATTGGATTACCATAGCGGAATCTCGGTCGATATGGATGCTGGCCGCCTATCATTTTCTTACGGAAAACTTTCCCTCTCAAACTAAATTTGTGCATGGTTATGAAGGGCTCTCTCTCTCTCTCTCTCTCTCTCTCCCTCGGCGGCAGATTCGTACAGACATCCTTTTCTTACGGAAAACTTTCTCTCTCAAACTAAATATGTGCGTGGTTACCAGAAAAAAAAAAAAAACTAAATATGTGCGTGAGAGAGAGAGAGACATCCTCTAGAATCGGAGCACAAAATTTCCCAAACGTCACAGGAGAAGCGACAGCCAGCTAATTTGCTTTCCATTGCTTTCGCAATAAGTATATGTAGACTGAAAGCTTTCAAAGCATTGGATAGATCATATCAACGGCTCAAAGGTGTGTTTTTGCATAGGGCTCAGTTTTTTTATGGTGGGTGCTTTGCATGGTAAAGAACGGTGCATATTTGCATGGACCACATACTATCTATCTCAAAAATGGACAGTTATCCATAATAGACAGGGATGGCATGCGAAACAAAGAGGCTTGATGGGCGACATATCGCCCATATAAGCAGGCATGGTATTTTTTTTTTGTGCAAGACACAAAAAGCATCCCAATACTACGTGAATTTTGCTTTGTTAGCCTATTAGTCTACTTAACAACAGTCAATGAATCAACCTCGATTCAAATTTTCTTCCCACGTAGTTTCACATTCACAATCTCAGAAAGGAATATTTTTAGGAACCACTTACGTTTTAATCCTCAATTTTGATTGACAACAAGCACCATATTGTCTATATCCCAATTCTTACTCATACATATGCTACAGTCATATAACAAGCAATAAAATCGAACGTAGAAAACAAACTGATGGGGGCGATGAGCTTCCCAAACCTGCCAGGCCTCAGCGAGTACGTAGGCCGAAACCATATTACCTGGTCGCCATCAGCCACGACCTCAATAGCCACCTCGACAACCAAGGCCTTGATAGCTCCGCGCCTGGTTCGTAGAAGAAAATGGAGGAGTCTACCATGATGAAGCGGGAAGTAGGAGGGCTCTCGATGAGGGGCACGTCGTGAAGATGGAGGAGGAAGAACCACATCGCGAAGACGGAGGAGAAAGAACCACCATGCATGCTCTCCGAAGCGCGGGCGTTGGGCGTGGTGTTGATGCGCGATGGCTCGGCTCCCATGAGAACGTGGGAAGAAAGGTGGTAGAGGCGCTCCGAAGCGAGGACGGGGGAAAGGTGATGACGCACAATGGCTTGGCTTCCACGTGGACGTGGGAAAAAAGGTAGTAGCGATGCTCCAAAGCGAGGACGTGGGGAACGGTGCTGATGAGTAAAGGCTCGGGTACCCCGTCATGGGGAGGAGATTAAGAGCTAGGAAGGAGGAGATAGTTTAGGCTGAGTATTGCTTTCTTTTTTTTGTTGTAATCGGGTTGCTCTCACCCCAAGGAAAAAAGTAGAGCTTTGCTTGCATGGGTTTTTCTTCATCCGAAGAGAGGAGTAAATAAAGCATTTTTCTTTCTCTCGACTAGCTCTGACTGGTTCCTATTAACTGGTATCAGAGCCGAGAGTTTGTCAAATAAGGAAAGAATCGAACACCTTGAAGCCGAGATGAGCTCGATGCAGGAGGAGTTGCGCGGCTTGGAGACACGGGTGGAGGGGTGTTTCACGGAAGTTTTGGAGGCCATCCGCCACCTTTAGTTCTCGGTTCCGCTAGGGAATCCCAGCCAACAGGCAAGTGACCATGGCTTCATTCTACCTGGATAAAAAAGCCAATCCCTGGTGGCGGTGGCTGCATCGCACGTACTAAGATGAAGGAGCCGTAAGAGCGTGAATTATTAGCTCGGGTTGGATCCAACGTGTATGTAAATTTTAACGAGAAGCTCTCACACGTCCAGCAATACGGAACAATGAGAGAATACCAGTAGGAGTTTGAGAAGCTGGCTAATCGTGTCAAAGGGTGGCCATCGGACGCGTTCATTGGCACCTTCATTGGAGGGATCAAAGAAGAGATCGCGAAGGAGGTACGCATGAGACGATCCAATTCTCTGCGAGAAGCAATTACGATTGCTCGAATACGGGAGGAGACATTGGAACAAAAGCGGAAAGAAGCCTATAGCCATGCATGATAAGCAGTCAGAGTCCCACGACTTTCGAACCCGTCTGTCCCTACAACAAGGCTCTCCGCTCCAGCTCCAATCCAGCGCTTCTCATGGGAGGAAATGTAGCAACGACGAGAACGAGGGCTTTGCTTCAAATGCAACGAGAAGTTTACTCCAGCGCACCGGTGCAAGACTGTCCAAGCCTATCTAATTGAAGCCGACCGCGAGGAGGAATCGGAAGGACCCAGCAAGGGCGACATAGACCCATACGGCCAAGACCAAGCAGAAAATGATGTGTGATGAGAGCACAAAAGTGCAATCGTCAGACCATCTTAATTAGTATTTTAGCTAATCATTAATAATAAAATTAACTAATTAATGTTTTATTTGTGCAAGTAGCCCAATCTGCTCGTTTCCCGCACTTCAAACGATCAGCCCCCATCGTATCACCTAATCAAGCCATCGCACCCATGCATGCATGGAAAGCCCACGCCCTAGCTCATCCCGAGCACCTTCACCCGTGTCGTCCCCAACGTCCCAAGCTCTTCATGCTGCCATGCATGGAAGATACCATTCCGGCACGTCTGCATCTCAGCCGTGGCACATCCCCGCCTATGCATACCTGGAACTCACTGCTAGCACCTCCCCGACGTCCGCCGAGCTCGCCCTTGCTGCACCAAAACATCGCCAGCCATCGTGCACAGCACGTCTCAGCGTGCCGGTCCAGAAGCGTCCCAAACGCGTCGTCAGCGGGCAGCCCGAGCCCAACTATGTTTCGTCCATTTCAGCCCGTGCCATCGTGCCATGCATGGCACGTTCCCCCCATCCCCAGCGTGCCAGCCAGCAGCCAATTCCCAGGGATCTCGTGACAGCCCACAAGTCCGTCGGCATTCATCCTTCCCGTGATCCCAGCCTCCGTCGTGGCCATGATCGGCTCCTCGCAGCATCCCAGCTCTTCCGCACAACACAACGCATCCACAGAGCTTCTTCCGCCCGTGATCCCAGCCGCATCCGCACCGTGATCGGCTCTTCCCAGCGCTTGGATCCATGTTCTCCTCCTCTTCCAAAGCTTCCGGATTAGTACCCCATTCCAACTCCTTCTCGTGAAGCCAGCGAATCCCATATGCAGCGTCCCAGCCGATTCAAGGAGCCACTTCAGCCGCCCGTGATTCTCCCCCAAATCCCAGCCTCCCAGCACCGATTCTAGCCGCCCGTTTCAAATTTGCACCGCGTCCATCCCGTGCGAAAATAGGGGTAAGTAACGATCCGCGAGCAACCTCCTGCACGCCTTGTTATTCATCATCCATGGATCATGCTGGCCGGTCCAGCCTCCTCCGCATCCAAGCACCCGCGACGCTCTTCATCCGGATCCACCTCCCGAGATCCCGCGCCCGTTTCTCCTCCTCTCTATGCTCTGGCAATCTATAAGAAGGGGAGAACGAGAGGAAGAAGAGAGCTCTCGGCTGGGTGGTGGGCCAAAGACCAGGGAAGAGGAGGGTAGAGTGCTCGGTTGGTTCAATAGAAAAACAGGGGAAGCTCTGTTTTGGGAAAGAAAAGAAAAAGAAAAAAAAAAGAGAGGAGTATTTTATTATTTTTCTGTTTGAGTTTAGTTTTTTTTTTAATTTATGAGAGCAATGTTTTTCTTTACTTTGAGTTTATGAGAGCAATATATTTTTTTCTAGTTGTACTTTAATTGAAAGTTTTAATTGAGAAGTTATGTTTTGAGTTTCAGAGCATGTTGCTCTTATTTTTAGTTTTATTTTAGGTTTTGTTTTGAGTTTTAATTTTTGAGAGTTTATTTGGGTAGAAAGTTGTATTTATTTTGCAATTTTAATTTCTGTTCTGCAATACATTAAATCTTCTTTCATGCAATCTATATTCCAGTCTGCAATTTTTCTAGCATTGTTTTCATTCATTTTATGCCAAAGCTTTTTTTTGATTAGTTCAATATATAAATGCCTTTCGAATTTAAATACCTGTCTTTTTGTCAATTTCAAGTAGAAAACATTCTCCGGTAGACTAGAGAATCCGTCAACATCTCCAACGTAATGTTTTTCTTTCGTTATTAAAAAAATCGATTTTGAATCGGAGTGAACGTTTCAATTCTTATGCAACTCCAATCGCCTTCCTGTGGATCGACCTCTTACGACCACTATTCTTCGAGTAGAAAAAGGTAAGAGTAAAATTTATTTAAACTTTGTTTGTCAGTTCTAACAACGATCTGTTTAGCATATTTTTAGGTAAATAGGAATTTGACAACAAAATTTTGGCGCCGTTGCCGGGGAGGTAAATCGAGAAGCAAGAACAATCACGAAGATCAAATCGAATTTTGGATGACCGGAGTGAACGCACTCCGGTAGTAAGTTTTTTTTATTTCTATTAATTTTTCTTGTTTTGATTATTTTTAGTTAATAATTTCGTAGTTATTAAATTCTGAAATTTGAAATTCAGAATTTAAAATTTTGAAAAAAAATTTAATTCAAAAAAAATTAAAAAAATTCCAAAAATACTAAAATTTAAAAATTTAAATTCAAAATTTGAATTCTGAAATTCAAAATTTGAAATTTAAAAAAAATATAAAAAAAAATTGCTAGTAATTGATAGGGTGCAATCCTCCAAGGTAATCATACCTTTATTGGGGCTCCTCACGGAGTAATCTCCAGAGCTTATTCAACAGGCATTCGGAGATTGACTGACGCATAAGGATTAGTTTTTAGTTTACATTCAAGTTATTCCTATATAAATTTTTTTAAAAAAATATAAAATTAAAAAAAAATAAGAAAAATAAATATAAAAAAATTTTGCTTGCTCATTTAATCAGTACAACCTAATGACATTCCATAAACTTTAAAAAAATCATTGAATATTTGCTGCATTTAGTATTAAGCATTATTTGCATAAAATAATTTAAGGGCAAAATCCATTAAAAAGATAAGGTCGGAAAGTCATTACCTGCCCTTAGTTCAAAAATCCCCACCTTGCATACATATCCTAAGCCAAATTAAATTAAAATCAATTAGACGTTAGCCTTAGGATTTTCGAGCTCAATTAGGCTCTTGGAAAGAAGTGGCTGAAAACCACTCCAGTAAGAATTTAGTAATTGGTGATGTCTAGAAAAGTTTTACAACAATAAGAACTGTTACGGATATTATGGTATCGGTGTATCCCTTCTGGCACCACCACACACCCGGAACTTTTCTGGTCACTGGTTACTGGATCGCTTAACTGGTAAGCTCAAGCTTAATCTGAAAGGGAGATTAGGAGCTGTCTAATCTAGAGAAAATTTCAGGAACTTTTTAACCGATAAATCTCTGTGCAACTAGATTTAAGAAGCTACTAAACCTCACTTAATTCTAAGACTAATAGGGTCAAATTGTTGTGTGGTGTTGGTTGTGGTCATATGTGTCTAGCCCTTCTTTTCTTTTAGGATTTATTTAGAAGTCGAATCTAATGAATTGTTGATAATGTATGCATGGTAGAAGGTCATTAAGGGGTAAGTTAACACCATTTGATCTAGAGATTGACAGAACTTTTCATCACAATCAGCGAATTGTAAGCCAACCATCAATCTCTACAATGGGTGAATATATTAGAACTTTGAATGAGTTATTCGCACCCGCATCCGCCAGTCCCCCTACTTGCATAGTATTACCAATTCATAATGCAGCCCAATTCGAGATTCGGGCTGCAACAATAAACATGTTACCCAAATTTAATGGGTTTGAGAGTGAACAACCGTATATTCATCTAAACAAATTTTTGACAATCTGTCAAACGTTTAGAAATCAAAACTTAGATGAAGAGGGTATTAAATTAAGGTTGTTTTCCATGACTTTAGAGGATCGTGCTGCTGCATGGCTGTATTCTCTTGCTTCAATTTCCATCACATCATGAGAACAACTATCTAGAAAGTTCATAGCTAAGTTCTATCCCATGGTAAAGACTGAAAAAATTAAGGATGCCATAAGAACTTTTAGAGAAAAATCTGAGGAGGAATTTTTCTAACTTTAGAAAAGATTTCATGATCTTTTGGTCAAGTGCCCGCACCATGGGCTTGACAAGGCTGATCTAGTACATTTCTTTTACAAAGGATTACCTCTAGCATATAGAAACATGATCGAGTCCATGCACAAGGGTAGGTTCATGAACCAAACCCCGGATCAAGCTTATGAATTTCTTGTTGACTTAGCCAAGAACGCCCAAAATTGGAGTAGCTATGGTGAGGAAGTAAATAGAGATGAGTTCGGATCTAGAAAACCAGATAATTATGAAATGAAAGTAGACCCAGAACTCAAAAATGTCATGTCCAATCTGGTGACTGGAATGAACAACTTAAGTAAAAAAGTTTGATGCTTTCACTGTTTCCATTAGCTCGAGTACATACAAAAAGTCAAATCCCATCATGAAAGTGGAACACGAGCCACAGGGCTTATGTATCTTGTATAACAATTCTGAGCATCTAGTGGAGTGTTGTCCTAGTTTACCCAACATTAAGGCTGAGCAGGCAAATGCTCTAAATTCATATAGTGCCTTCAAGAAGCCCACTCCCAATTCATTCAGCCCAGTCACCACCCTGATAATAGGTTCCACCCAAATTTCTCATACAAGCAAAATGAACCTATTCAGCATCAAGGTGGTCCACCAGGTTTTCAGAACAACTTCCCCAGGATAGGTCCATCACAAATGAACCAACCTTTGGTTCCATCTGTACCTCCTTATAATGCCCCTGTCCCACAGCAACCTTCACCATTAGAAACCATGATGGCTAATATGATGAAACAACAACAAGATTTTATCAAGCAACAGCAACAGACTAATACAGCCCAAGCCCAGACTAACCAATTCCATGCGCAAGCGATTGCAAAACTTGAGGTTAGTCTGAGCCAAACAGCTAACTCTCTAGGGGATAGGAAGAGAGGTGAATACCCAGTCAGCCAGTGCCTAACCCTAGTAGGCAACAGAATCAAGGGCCAAGAGGCCAGTTTCAAATTGATTCAAATGAAAACTCAACTCATGAAGTTCAAGGCAATTACCACTTTACGGTCTGGCAAGCAAATGGACAACAAGGTCCAACTTCCTGTACAAGAAAAAGAAGAAAAGCATGAACCGAACCCCACTCAGAAAAAGGCACAAGAACATGCAACACAAGGAATAGAGGAGAAACTAATAGAGACATACACACCCAAGGCTCTCTTTCCTAGTAGACTACAAGATTCCAAGAAAAAATCTCAGTATGATGAAATCATGGAAGTCTTTAAAACTGTTCAAATAAATATACCTTTTCTTGATGCCATACGACAAATTTCCTTCTATACAAAATTCTTGAAAGACCTCACCACGGTCAAAAGAAAAACCAGCATTCCTAGGCAAGTTGTTATAGCTGCACAAGCCTCATCTCTCATTCAACAACAGATTGCCCCGAAATTCAAAGATCCTGGTTGCCCCATCATTGAAATAAAAATAGGAGAGACGATCATCCAGAGAGTCTTATTAGATTTAGGAGCCAGTGTGAACCTACTTCCCTACTATGTGTACCAAAAGTTAGGTTTGGGAGAATTAAAGCCCATAAATATTACCCTTTCCTTAGCAGATAGGACAGTGAAGTATCCTAAGGGGATTGTAGAGGATGTAATAGTAAAGGTAAACGAGTTTTACTATCCTGTGGACTTCGTTATCCTTGACACCGAACCTGTAATACATCCAGACAGTCACACACCTATAATTTTAGGTAGACCTTTCTTAGCCACAGCAAATGCTGCGATAAATTGTCGAAATGGCATGCTGAAGTTATCTTTTGGCAACATGAAAGTCGAGCTTAATGTCTCCACATAAGTAAACAACCACCAGGCGATGAAGAAATCAATGAAGTTGTCATGATTGAAAGTCTGGTTCAGGAGACTTTCTTACAAACTTATAGTAAGGACCTTTTAGAGGCTTACCTTGCCTATTCCAAGGAAGGGGTCGAGCATGCGCCCCCTAATTTCGTTCCCCTTATGAGCATAGATTGTCATCAGCCGACTGTTCTTCCTCGGACTCTTCCAAAACCATTATTAGATAATGGTTGAAAAAAAAAATAAATCTACATTTTGTCTGGCTGAAGACATAAAACTTAGCGCTCTTGGGAGGCAACCCAACATGTAAAAAAAATAATAATAATTTTCAATAAATTACTAACATGCAAGTTTGGGGATTTTTGCCCCAATTGTCAATTTACCCACCCATATCAGGTAACTCTCCTCCGTCCTCTTACTGCTTTAAATTTTTTTAACATTGAGGACAATGTTAGATTTAGGTTTGGAGGTATTTTTAAGCATTTAAAATTTTATAAAAAAAAAGTTTTTAGTTAAAATTTTTTGGAATTAAAAAAAAATCTTTAAAAAAATTCTAATTTCTTTACAACACACAAGGTATATAAAATCTAAAAGCCCAATGACTAGTCAGAAGTAGTACAAAGTGAGTTCTTTTTATTAAGTTCCTTTTAGTAAGTTGTAAGCTAATTAGTGCTTTGAAATTTCACAACACATCTGACGTGCATTTCTAAGGTATAGGTTTGACATTGTGTTGAGAATATGGTAGCAACCTCGAATCCTGATGAACCATCTTTTTCTGATTCACAATATATATATATATAATAAAAATAAAAAATAAAAAATAAAATGGTGAATTTAGTCAGGTACATCGAAAAGGGCTACCTATTGTCAAAGGTCAGCAGGCTTGTGATGAGGAACCCGAGCATAGGTCCGTAGGAAAGTCTTGATGCCCGACACCTCATGCCAACTGGTGTGAGAATTGTCGACTAATTGCTCGCTACATGGAGGAATCATCACAGGAGTAAAAGTGCACAATATATACATTATCATGTTTCTTGAAAAAAAAAATTCTGTATATTGACCTTAAGAAAGACAATAGTGTGAAAGTCGTCGTTGCAAAAATTCGAGTAAACTGGAATATTACAGATAAAGCCTATGAGGTATTAAAGTAAACATCCACAGCTCTCGAAATCCTGCAGATAAGATGATTTTGAATCAGCAAATAGGTCTTGTCCGACCAATTCTTGGAAACTACTAGCATTAGCGATATTTTGGAGATCCAAAACCTTAGCTTGTGCATGGTCCAGACTTCATTGAGCACTCAAGTATAAATAAGTCTTACAACTTCCTAACGGAAAACTTAATGACTTCAACTTAAATTGCATACTAACCTAGAATTTGGGCTACTTAGTAATTAAAACCTTGTGTATTTTTGAAATTCTTATTATTTATGTACTTGAAATTAGACTTTCATTTCATAATACAAATCTTATTTTGGGATTGAAGTTTGTGGGTAACTTCACTGCAAACCCTCACGAGACAACACTCATCCACTAGGGTAACCTAGGAGTTTAACGGCTTGTTGCACGTGCTAAGTGCAATCGTGGTGCTCTACGAAAGTGAGTATTTATCTTAGTTCATGTATATATATAATAATTAATACTTTTGCACTCTCATTTTCGTACTAAATTGCTAGAGACTGGCAATAAGCTGGTTGGGGGATGTGATGAGAGCATAAAAGTGCAATCGTCAGACCATCTTAATTAGTATTTTAGCTAATCATTAATAATAAAATTAACTAATTAATGTTTTATTTGTGTAAGTAGCCTAATCAGCTCGTTCTCCGCACTTCAAACGATCAGCCCCATCGTATCACCTAATCAAGCCATCGCACCCATGCATGCATGGAAAGCCCACATCCTAGCTCATCCCGAGCACCTTCACCTGTGTCGTCCCCAACGTCCCGAGCTCTTCATGTTGCCATGCATGGAAGATACCATTCCGGCACGTCCGCATCTCAGCCGTGGCACGTCCCCGCCTATGCATGCCTGGAACTCACTGCTAGCACCTCCCCGACGTTTGCCGAGCTCGCCCTTGCTGCACCAAAACGTCGCCAGCCACCGTGCACAGCACATCTCAGCGTGTCGGTTCAGAAGCATCCCAAATGCGTCGTCAGCGCAGCAGCCCGAGCCCAACTATGTTTCGTCCGTTTCAGCCCGTGCCATCGTGCCATGCATGGCACGTTCCCCCCATCCCCAGCGTGCTAGCCAGTAGCCAATTCCCAGGGATCTTGTGACAGCCCAAGAGTCCGTCGGCATTCATCCTTCTCGTGATCCCAGCCTCCATCGTGGCCATGATCGGCTCCTCCCTGCATCCCAGCTCTTCCGCACATCACAACACATCCACATAGCTTCTTCCGCCCGTGATCCCAGCCGCATCCGCACCGTGATCGGCTCCTCCTAGCGCTCGGATCCACGTTCTCCTCCTCTTCCAAAGCTTCCGGATTAGTACCCCATTTCAGCTCCTTCTCGTGAAGCTAGCGAATCCCATACGCAGCGTCCCAGCCGATTCAAGAAGCCGCTTCAGCCGCCCGTGATTCTCCCCCAAATCCTAGCCTCCCAGCACCAATTCCGGCCGCCCGTTTCAAATCTGCACCGCGTCCATCCCGTGCGAAAACAGGGGAGAGCAACGGTCTGCGAGCAATCTCCTGCAAGCCTTGTTATTCATCATCCACGGATCACGCTGGCTGGTCCAGCCTCCTCCGCATCCAAGCACCCACGGTGCTCTTCATCCGAATCCACCTCCTGAGATCCCGCGCCCGTTTCTCCTCCTCTCCATGCTCTGGCAATCTATAAGAAGGGGAGAACGAGAGGAAGAAGGGAGCTCTCGGCTGGGTGGTGGGCCAAAGACCAGGGAAGAGTAGGGTGGAGTGCTCGGTTGGTTTAATAAAAAACAGGGGAAGCTCTGTTTTGGGGAAGAAAAGAAAAAGAAAAAAAATAAGAGAGGAGTATTTTATTATTTTTATGTTTGAGTTTAGTTTTTTTTTTATTTATGAGAGCAATGTTTTTCTTTAGTTTGAGTTTATGAGAGCAATGTATTTTTTTAGTTGTACTTTAATTGAAAGTTTTAATTGAGAAGTTATGTTTTGAGTTTCAGAGCATGTTGTTCTTATTTTTAGTTTTATTTTAGGTTTTGTTTTGAGTTTTAATTTTTGAGAGTTTATTTGGGTAGAGAGTTGTATTTATTCTGTAATTTTAATTTCTGTTCTGCAATACATTAAATCTTCTTTCATGCAATCTATATTCCAGTCTGCAATTTTTCTAGCATTGTTTTCATCTATTTTATGCCAAAGCTTTTCTTTGATTAGTTCAATATATAAATGCCTTTCGAATTTAAATACCTATCTTTTTGTCAATTTCAAGTAGAAAACATTCTCCGGTGGACCAGAGAATCCGTCAACATCTCCAACGTAATGATTTTCTTTCGTTATTCAAAAAATCAATTTTGAATCGGAGTGAACATTTCAATTTTTATGCAACTGCAATAGCCTCCCTGTGGATCGACCTCTTACGACCACTATTCTTCGAGTAGAAAAGGTAAGAGTAAAATTTATTTAAAGTTTGTTTGTTGGTTCTAACAACGATCTGTTTAGCATATTTTTAGGTAAACAGGAATTCGACAACAATGCACAACCAGTGATCTCTCTGCAGGCACTAACAGGGTGGAGCGGACCGAAGACGATGTAGGTAACTGCTCATATTCGAGGACATCCGCTAACCATCCTCATCGATAGCGGGTCAACCCACAACTTCATAAGTGATCGCATCGCCCAAGTGCTTCAACTTCCAGTGGATGCTATTGAGAAGTTTGGGGTCTGAGTCGTGAATGGGGAAACTCTCCAAAGCCAAGCGAAGTTTCAGCCGGTGGAGTTGAAGCTGCAAGGCTAGAGGTTCTGGGTGACTTTTTATACACTGCCGATAGTAGGGCTGGATGCCGTTCTGGGTATACAATGGCTCGCCCTGCTTGGCCCGGTGCTCCATGATTGGAAGCGTCTGACAATAAAATTTCGGTGGGACGGTCGGGAGTGTGAACTATCTGGACAGCCCCCTATACTTGCTCAAGCTCTAGATCACCAAGGGATGCAGCGAGAAATAACGAGAAAGACCCAATTGTTCGCCGTCTTTGTCAAAGAAGGGGGCAACCACTAACCCATAGCTGAGGACAAATAGCCAACGGACCTCCAGCAGTTGTTGAGCCGATACTCGGCACTCTTTGAAGAGCCTCGAAGGTTGCTACTGGAGTGAGAATTCGTCCACCGAATTTTCTTGCGAGAAGGAACTTCAGCAATCAATGTGCGATCTTACCGGTACGCCTATTATCAGAAGAATGAGATAGAAAGATAAGTGACTAACATGCTGGAAACTGGGATCATCCGGGAGAGCCAAGTCCATTCTCTTCCCCGGTGCTCCTAGTGAAGAAGAAAGACGAAACCTGGAGGTTCTGCACAGACTACCAAGCACTCAATGCGGCCACCGTCAAATACAGGTTCCCCATCCCAATCATTGACGACATGCTCGATGAACTTCATGGAGCATGGTACTTCTCCAAACTCAATCTCAGATCGGATTATTACCAGATCCGTGTTCACCCCGATGATGTTTCGAAGATAGTCTTTCACACCCATAATGGACATTTTGAGTACCTGGTAATGCTCTTCGGGTTGTGCAATGCCTCATCCACATTCTAAGCAGCAATGAACTCAATTTTTCGGAGGTTCCTGCGTAAGTTTGTCTTAGTTTTCTTCGATGACATTCTGGTCTACAGTACAACCTTGGAATTGCATTTAGTTCTTCTGAATGAAACCCTCAAGATCCTCGCTGAACACCAGTTTTACCTCAAGCCCTCTAAATGTTCTTTTGGGCAACAGCAAGTCGAGTACCTTGGCCACATTGTTTCGGCCAAGGAAGTGCAGGTGGATGCCACGAAGATTCGAGCTATGCTGGAATGGCCACAACCAACTTCAGTGACAGAACTGGGGGGATTTCTTGGGCTGACAGGGTATTACCGAAAGTTCGTCAAGGACTACAGGATCATTGCTGCACCATTGACAGCTCTATTGAGGAAAGGGCAGTTTCAGTGGAACTCCCAGGCTGAACAGGTCTTCCATCATCTAAAAGCAAGCCATGACGTCCACTCCGGTGCTCGCGATGCCAAATTTTTTAGGATGTTTGTCATTGAAGCAGATGCCTCCGACAAGGGCATCGGAGAGGCGTTAACATAGGATGGAAGACCCATTGAATACATGAGCAAGGCACTGGGTATAGCAGGAAAAGGATGGTCCACTTATGCTAAGAAAATGCTGGCGATCATGGAAGCAGTGCGTATGTGGCGGCCATACGTTTTAGGAAGGAAGTTCCAGATACGCATCGATCAAAGGAGCTTTCGGCATTTCCTAGAGCAATGCATGAGTACGCCGAAGTAGCAAAAATGGGTTGCCAAACTCTTGGGGTATGAGTATGAGATCGTTTATAAGCCTAGAAAGGAGAATACAGTCGCAGACGCTTTGTCTCGCCAACTTGAAGCAGCCCTACTTAATGCCATCAGTCGGCCGCTCTTTGACATATGGGAGGAGATATGGGTTGCCAACCGTGACTCTTATTTGCGAAGCAAACTTAAGCAGCTTGACGCCGCGCCGGACCACATGAAAGATTACCGACTCAAGGGAGAAATTGTATATTATAAGGACAAGGTTCTGATTCCACCAGGATCATCCATGTGTTCCAAATTAATGGAGGAATTCCATAACACCAAGATCGGCGGTCATTCAGGGTTGTTGAGAACCTATAAATGAATCTCTCAAGCCTTCCACTAGGAATCAATGAAGAAGGATACTCAAAGGTTTGTAGTGGAGTGTGCGATCTCCTAGCAGCATAAGTATGAAGCACAGGCTCTGGCTGGGTTACTGCAACCTCTACCAACACCGACGCAAGTCTAGAAAGATGTTTCCTTGGACTTCATTGAAGGGTTACCACGATCCAGGGGCAAGGACGTGATCATGGTCATCGTTGATTGGCTAACCAAATATGCTCATTTCTTGTCTCTCTCCCATCCATATACTGCTAAGGGGGTGGCCGAGCTTTTTGTGAATCAAAACGGACGTTTACATGGATGCCACGGTCCATTGTGAGTGATCGAGACCCTATGTTTGTGAGCGCCTTCTGGCGAGCGTTCTTCAAACTCCCATCCATATACTGCTAAGGGGGTGACCAAGCTTTTTGTGAATCAAATCGGACGTTTACATGGATGCTGCGGTCCATCGTGAGTGACTGAGACCCTATGTTTGTGAGCGCCTTCTGGCGAGAGTTCTTCAAACTCCAGGGAACCTCGTTTAACATGAGTTCATTTTATCATCCATAGTCGAACGACCAGACTGAAGTGGTGAATAGATGTGTAGAGCAGTACCTCAGATGTTTATGCAGTTAGTTTCCCAAGTCATGGGAGGCCAACCTAGCTTGGGCGGAGTATTGGTACAACACCACCTTCCATTTGACCATCGGGATGCCTCCATTTTTAAGCCTTATACGGGAGAGCTCCGCCTTCAATTGCCTAGTATATGGAAGGAGCTTCAGCCGTCGATGAGATCAACAAAAGCCTAGTCGATCACGATCAATTGTTGAAGGAGTTGAAGGAAAATTTGGAGAAGGCATGGAACTGCATGAAACAACAGGAAGACTGGAAGTGGAGGAAAGTGATCTTTGAAGAAGGAGATTGGGTGTACTTAAAACTCCCTCCCTATCGGCAACAAACCGTCTTCCGACAAGCTAGCTCAGAAATATTTCGCCCCCTACCAAATAACTGAGCGTATAGGATCAGTAGCATACCGGTTGGCGCTACCAAAGACTGCTAAAGTCCATCCGGTGTTCCATGTCTCGCTTCTCAAAAGAAAAATGGGAGAAGGCCAGACCTCCTGTACTGATCTGCCATCAATAAAAGAGGACGGAAACCTGATGCTCGAGCCTGAATTGGTTAAGGATTATCAATGGGTCCGCAAGGGAGGGAAGCTTACAGAAGAAATCTTCGTATAGTGGCGCTCATTGCTTGAAGAAGACGCCACTTGGAAGAGTATGAACTGATGAAGGAGTAGTCTCTCGGAGCAAACCTTGAGGACAAGGTTTTGCTTGAAGGGGGAGGGGATGATGGGAGCGATGAGCTTCTCAAACCTGCCAGGCCTCAGCGAGTCCGTAGGCCAAACCCATGTTACCTGGTTGCCATCAGCCACGACCTTGATAGCCACCTTGACAGCTCCGAGCTTGGTTCGCAGGAGAAAATGGAGGAGTCTACCACGATGAAGCAGGAAGTAGGAGGGCTCTCGACGAGGGGCCATGCACGTGGCTCCGCTTATAGCCACGTCGTGAAGATGGAGGAGAAAGAACCACGTCGCGAAGACGGAGGAGGAAGAACCACCATGCATGCTCTTGAAGCGCGGACATTGGGCGCGCTGTTGACGCGCGATGGCTCGGCTCCCATGAGAAGTGGGAAGAAAGGTGGTAGAGCCACTCCGAAGCGAGGACGTGGGGAAAGGTGATGACGCATGATGGCTTGGCTTCCATGTGGACATGGGAAGAAAGATAGTAGCGATGCTCCGAAGCGAGGACGTGGGGAAAGGAGTTGATAAGTGAAGGCTCCGGTACCACGTCATGGGGAGGGGATTAAGAGCTGGGAAGGAGGAGGAGATAGTTTAGGTTGGGTATTGCTTTCTTTTTTTGTTGTAACCGAGTTGCTCTCACCTCAGGAAAAAAGTAGAACTTTGCTTACATGGGTTTTTCTCTCACCTAAAGAGAGGAGTAAATAAACCATTTCTCTCTCTCTCAACTAGCTCCTTCCTCTGACTGCGACCTATCACAAACCAATGAGGTCTCTACAACCCTTCTGCAAATCAAGAGCACCTTAGTAGAATTTTTCATAATTGTAGGTTGCCGCTTACTGGATTTTCTTACTGCTAAAAATAAGTTAGACCATCAAAACTCAATACAGCTCAATGTGGTCCATCTCGGTAGTTGCTTTTAGTGTGGTATGAAAGGTACGAGTCTGTTTTAAGGATAAATTCGCTTGATGGAAGGTCCCAAAATAAAACTAACCTCAGCGTTAGGTTTCCTTTCCATCCAAAATACAGCCCATATAAATGCGTATTGGCCATGGTTTGTCTCATCGAGAGCCACTATATAGAAATTGGAGAGGCAGTGGTTTTTCTCCTCGAGAGCCACTATACTAAAATTGGAGAGGCAGAGAAAATTTCTAGCATAAACGTATGTACTACCTTGTGTCGCCCTAACTATTATTTATTTATTTATTTTTGTTTGTTGTCGCAGGCTATCTTCAAATCATTCTAGACGACGAATGCTAAGTTTTTCTACATAGTTGCAGAATTTTTTGGATATTGCTATTATAATTTTTTCTGCACACCACTCACTGCAGGGTGGCCAACCCCTCTCTCCTGCTAAAGGTAACCCGGAGCCCATTCTTCATGTACAAGGTGGTGGTCAGCTTGGGCTTCACCTCCTGTCCCTCCACCACCTCCACGCGGTACCTCAGTAGTATCGACGCCGCCACCATCTTCATCTGCATGTAGGCGAACTTCTTCCCGACGCACAGCCTCGGCCCGGCGTTGAACACCGTATACTTGAACTGGCTCTCGGTGACGAGTATGCCATCCTTTATCCACCTCTCTGGCCGGAATTCCCTGCAGTCCTTCCCCCATATCCGCTCCATCCTCGCCATCGAGTATATCGAGTAGAACACCCTTGCCCCCTTCTTGACTACGCTCCCATCGGGGAGAATGTCGTCCTCGAGCACTTCTTTGAAGTCGAGCGGCACCGACGGATACAGTCGAAGGGACTCCGACAACGCTGCTTGGAGGTACTCCATTCTTTTAAGCTCTTCGACCGTGAAGACGATGTTGTCGTCCGGGCGGCAAACTTCGTCTTGCCGCCTTTTGATGGTCTCTGATATCTCATCGAGAATCCGTTCCTCCACCTGAGGGTGTTGGTGCAGAAGCCAGAAGAACCAGGCCAGTGCAACCGAGCTGGTGTCCCGGCCAGCGAGTATGAAACTGATGCAGAAGTCTTTGAGAAGCTTATCCGAGAAATTGCACTCCATGCCGCCATGACCACCCTCCTTGACTCCGGCCTCCATTAGTCTCGACAGGAGATCGGACCGCTTATCCAATCCTTTGAGCTTTCGGAGTTCAGCTCGCCGGTCCGACACGGTCTTCTCGGCAAACGTGTGGACTGTTCGGATAGCCACCTTGAGCCGCTTCTCGGAGCCGACGTCGAGATGCTTCATTATCTTCCACACGAACGGCGGCACGATGAACCGGAACAGCGTGAGCTCCGTCGCCTGCTCGAAAGCCTTGGCGAAGGGGATCACCGGCAGGTCGACGGCGAGGCAGCCGGGGTCGACCCCAAAAGCAGCGGTGCAGATGTTGTCGAAGGTGAACCGGAGGAACACGTCCTGGAGGTCCACGCTCTGCCCGGCCGCCGACAGCCTGTCGAGCAGCACGAGCAGCCTGCGGTTGACGAGCTCTCGCACGGTCTCCGCCGAGTATTCGGCGAAGCGGCCGGAATGCATCTCAGCGGTGGCGGCGCGCCGCTGGGCTCGCCACCCCTGGTCGTCGGCATTGAAGATGCCATCGCCGAGGAAGTCGCCGAAGCGCTCGCGGTAGTACCGGCCCTTGGGGAAGTTGGAGAACCGAATCTTGAGCATGTACTCAATGTTGGCCGGCTCGACAGTAATGACGCCATGGGCACCGCCGAACCACATGCCGCGGTACGGGAAGGTGCCGCCGGCCCGGGCGATGGCGTCGGTGGCCCAGTCGTAGACGTTGCTGAGGTGAAAGAAGAGAGTCGGGATCGCGCCCAGAACCGGCCACATCATGGGGCCCTTCTCCGTCAGCCGCCGGGCGGTGGCACTGAGGACGAAGAGAGCGAGCGCCACCACAGCCACGTCGGAGATCCGGAGGTTGTTGGTAATCTCGGACCAGAAGGCTTGAAGCATTAGTTCCATCTTGGAGCAAAGGAAGCGAGCCTTGGTGGGGTGGAGTTAAATCGAGCTTGGAGCTCTTTGAAGGGGTGGTGGTTATATATCTTTACAGCAAGGGAATAGGCTGTGGAGGGGATCAGCCAAGTGATGAATCTTCCAACCGTTTTCTTGACCAAGGTGGCTCCAGAGTCTTCAACATTAATACTTTCCGAAATAAAATGCGAAAGAGGCTGCCAAGGAACTGCCAATTGGGATGTTAAATGACAGGTGGGGAGGAAATTAAAGATGAGCAAAAGAGACTGGCTTCTTTGGATAGGGTTGGGCTCTGCTATTCAGAGTCGGGGACGATCGGAAATTGTGATGGGACTTCTATCTGGATTAGCAAACTTGGCTTCCAAGCACTCTAATCCTCCGCATTAGTGTACAAAAGAAAATGATCACAAAAAGATGCACCCTCAAATTAATATGAGGTGCACAGTTAAGGATGATTGCCAAAGAAAAAATACATGCATACATACATATATATCTATACACACACCCATAAAAAGAGCCACAAAAAGGATAAACCTTTTTCTCAAAAGAAAACTACTGAAAGAAATTATTAGATGCTGTTGTTATTACACATAAAAAGAAGAAAGAAGAGGGGAAAATTATAGTGGACCATATAATCTCATTGGTCCACCTAATAATTTCTCAACTATCGGTGCTCTATGCCATAATTCCACTGTCAAATACAACAATCTTGTCATGCCACAATTTTTTCTGCCTTGCAAGATTGGGTCCTGTTGCATTCCTCGTACGCAATAGTAATAATGATAGAAGTGGTATCCATACATCATGATCTAGAACCATCAAAGTTTTCCACAGTCTTGGAGGAAGCGCCATACTATTTACATGCTTGTACACAGCAACTGCAAGGCAGTGACTTGCTGCAAATTTTTCAGGAGGCAATCTTGAATATGATATAATCCACCTATTAGCAGTAACACATAAAGGTTGGTTTTCCTCTTGACATGTTAAAATTCAGTTGGAACCATCAAGGATCAATATCTTGAGCATGATTCTTGGCTGCATGGCATTGGTCGTGCTTTAGATTGTGATAAAAATGTGTGTCCACTCTAAATGAAACCCCCTGTGAGGCTCTGTTGTTCAAATGGGATGTTTGAATTCCTTACGTAACAATCTCTCTCTTTACTATAGAGAATCATGAAATTTCTCGTTCTTTACTGCTTGATTTTATAGATAGATCTCTACCAACTACTAAGGACCAAATACCTTCATTGCTCTACCATTACTGCATAGGAGTACTTCCTGCATTTGGTCCCAGGATATCCCAATTAATTTGCTCTAGTTTTTTGGTGGGAATTAATTTACTTACTCAACTCAAGCTGATGTTTAAAGAGTAATCTTTCTTTGTTACTGTACGTTTAGGGGTGGCAACAATTGACATGGTCCTATGCTGCTTACGCCCGGTACGATTCTGGGATTTTTGAGTTTGGGTATAATATGGGTCAGTTTCTTTTTATTCATATTTCAAACTGGCCGGGTATGGATTACAGCTTTGGTCTGACTGGGGTTATAAGGGTAGAGTTATATTTGATTGCGACATTATATGTCGGATTAAATTATAATCTCAGATAAGGATCTTATGAATAATTGATTTTTATTCTAATGCTAATTGCTAAATTTAATTTGAAAATGAGTCCCTAAGAGTTGCGAAGATTGAATTAGATAAATCAAGATGTCCAACAACCCAAGTATATCTAGCTACAAATAAATAATTGAAGTCTTTGGCCATGCCTAAATCCCTAAGACCTCTCTAATGTAAAACAAATATAGGACTCGGTATGTAATAACCCAAATTTTTGGACTCGTGGACCGGCCTGGAGTGGCCAGGCCCAGCCAAACCTCAACTAGCCCAGCCTGTGGGCTTGTGGGCTGGCCTAAATAGACCAGGCCCGAACTCGACCCGTGCTAGTCATGTGAGGGGATCGGGGAAGAAGACCCTGACTAGGAGTCTTCTTCCTCCTAGTTTTTGATAGAAACGACCAAATCTCTGAGGGTAATCCGAGTTCCATTCGAACTCAAGGATCTTGCCTATGTAACTCTTCTCCTTCTCCTTTGATTTTCTCCACTCTAATCGTTGAATCGTTGCGATTCAAGCTCTTCTTCTTCAAGCTTCCTCTTCGATTCGTCATCAGAAAGGGCTTGCCAGAACCTGGCCGAACCGAGTTGGGTTCTCTTCGCCTTCTTCCCTTTCTTTCTCGATATCTAGCCATTGTTTTGGCCATTTGGAGCCGGCGAATCGCCAATACAAGTACGTTTTGGTCTTCATTGCCCTATTTTGCTGCCGCCGTCCGCCATCGAGTGGGGAGAGGACCACCACGGCTGCCACCCCCTTGGTCTTGCTAAGGGGAAGGTAGGAGGATCGAGAGAGAGAGGGTTTCTTTACTCTTCTTTCTCTTTCTCTCTCCTCTCTCTATTTTCTCGTTCTTCTTCCTCCTCTTTTTCTCTCTCTTGTTGTCTCTCTCTAGTTGATCCGGGTAGATGGTAATAGGGACTCGAGGGACCAGGTGATGGACCTCTGGTGGATGCCAGTAGGCGGTATAGGTTACTAGTCTACTATTTGACTTTCTTTTAGTAATCGAGTTTGATTCTATAGAGAAATAGTCATCTGCGCAAGAAATTTTTCATCGGGGTACTCTGCACCCTAGCTTGTAAAGCTTGAAACGGGTCAGTGATTATTGTGTTAGTCAGTCTTCAATAGAGGTAAGAATCCATGTATTTGAATCACCATATATATATATATATTTATTAGTTTGTATCATTGGATTTGCATCATGAGATTTGTATCAGTTTGGCATGTGACGATATATTTTTAAATTAATTTCGGTACAAATATATTTTATGGTTATTATACATATCAGATATTGAGTACATGATTATATTGAGTATATTTTTTTCTGATCCATCTTTATTGGTTCTACCTCCTCTTTTTTATGAAGAGAATGAATCTTTTTATCAAAGGATCAAAAAAAAATCGGTCCGGATCTACTGCGGGAATGATTTGGAAGATCCAAAATTAAAAACAGTGGTATTTGCTAGCAACAACATAATGGAGGCAGTCAATCAATATAGATTGATCCGAAATCTGATTCAAATCCAATATAGCACCTATGGGTACATAAGAAATGTATCGAATTTGAGAGAAAGTTATTGTATATGTGATAATTGATTTAATAAAAGTAACTGATAAATTAGACGGATAAGATATGTTTTGGACTAAACATTGTCGTAGCGCCACAGGCTGACACATAAAAAGCAACCACGGGCTATAATGCGGGATTTGGATAGCCATCACATGATAAAACGTGTGTTTGATAACAAACCATGACTACAACGTGGGTTTGATAGCAACCACGGGCTATAACGTGGGGATTTGACAGCCACGACAAGCTATAATGTGGGTTGGATAGCCATCACAGGCTATAATATGGTACGACATCAGTCTTAGACTGAGTCATGATCTTGGTTAGACCAAATCTGAAAAAAAATTGATAAAAAATTTAGATATCAAGTTAATGAAAAAACGAATAGCATGATAAGAAATTATTGTTTGAACAATTGGTTATATATGATATATATATATATATGTGTGTGTGTGTATGTGTGTGTGTGTATGATCTTTTGAAAGATGATAATAAAAACTTATGTGCATATTATAATGAGTTTTTCTGACTATTGATATAATATTCATTTATCTGGTATTATTAGTGATTATTTTTTAATTACTTATAGTGTAACAGTTTGGGATTCTTACTGGGCTGTAAAGCTCACAACCCCTTTCTTTTTCTCTTTTCAGAGTGTTAGGTTGCATAGTACATGTTATGGTGAAAGGTGGAGGGGATAATTAGATAGAGCATCATTGATAATAGTTGGAAAATTAAATTTTATAATTGGAACAATTTTGTTATTTGTTATAAAATGATATCATTTTGGTTCGTGGATATTGAAGTTGTCGATAAAAATTTCGGCCCTACATATTCTTATAGGGGCTTTAGATCTAGACCCCGGGTCCGTTTCTAGACGTGGGTGCTGGATCCGAGGTGTGACAGAGTTACATGCCTATATAGATTCCTCCATATACTCCTCCTATTTTAAAATCTGATATCCTCTTCGCCATCGCTAAAGGATCTAAATTTAATAAAATTTAATCACAAACACCACAAATCAGCTCATTGATCGGCCTTGAAATGACCGTGCTGCTGTATCCCCTAATTACACATAGATAGTGGGTTGGTTCCACTCTGATACAATTTGCAACAATCTAGATTCCTCAACTTCACAAATGCTAACTAAGGATAGTTTGGAAACACCTTTATTTTTTATTTTTAGAAATAAAAAATAAAAATGCTATATTTATTTTATTTTAATTTTTAAAAATATGATATGTTTTGGTGTAGTCAATTATTTTTCAAAATATAAGTAAGGTATGGTGGTGAAGATAGTGGATGCGTTGATGGTGTTAGGGCACGGCCTACAATGATATTGGTAGAGATTGCAATGATATTGGTAGTGTGCAAAGATGGATGACGATTGTGATGCAGTGTGGTGATGATGGTGGCCATGATGGCTATGTGGTTGTTGTAGCAATGATGGAAGTAGTGGTGTGTGAATGTGTGATGATGGTTAAGATGGTAGTGGTGATAGTAGTGGGCGATGACTATAGTGGTGGCAGAGGTGACAATGGGAGTGGAGAAGCTGGTATTAGTGGTGATAAAAATAAGTTTTTTATTTATGAAAATATTGAAAGTAAATATTTCTTTATTTTTTAAAATAAATGAAAGCAATTTTGAAAATAGAAAATAAAGGCAATAGCAACAAATATATTTTGTATCTTAGAATTTATTTTTTAAAAATAAATAAGAATAAATAAAAGTAATGCCAATAGGATGTAAAAGTTATTATTTGGATTACTTAGCCTCGTATAAGCATCTAAGACCTAACTAATGCATAACAATGTGGGACTAAATACACTGTGAGGCCCAGCCTTACGGGTCATCCCCTTGGCTCGGCTAGATGCCAAAAGAAGGGTCGAAGGCCCTCTTTCCCATTCAGAACAAGGCAGAGCCCTGTTCAACCACACGGAGAAGAGAGAATCTTCCTCCTCCACGGTCACTGTCGGAGGCTAGGATAAGCCTAGCCTCTGCTTCGATTAAGCTTATCTGCCACAAGAATCACGAAAGAGCAACCACCACCCAAACTTATCCCTTCAGTCTCCTCTTATAAAACTTCCCTCTTCCTTTGCGATTGATTCACCTTGTGAGCCTCCACCGAGTCTTCTCTTCCCTCTCCTCCCTCCTTTCTCCTTCTCCGATGGCCGGCATGCCACCCCGGCGAGCACCACGCCCGAAGCCCATTTTCCATCTATTTGCCTGAGTGCTCTGCTTTCTCTGTTTCGAGATCTTCCCCTATCTCGAGCACTGCCGCTACAAGCTCGACGGACCAAGCCATCGGGCGAGATCCTCCATGACTGCTGGCGCCCCGGTAAGCTCTCTCTTTGGCTATTCCTCCCATCAAGCCAACCGAAACCAGCCTCCTTCCCCTGTTTTGGATCCAAAACCGAGAATGATCTCGATTTCCTTTCTCGCCAGCTGCCATGACTACCACTGGGCGCCACCTACTTGATAGCTAGCCGTCGACCTAACCTAGGCCCGACCGCTACTGACCTTCTTCTCTAGCTACTTCCTTCTCCTCCTTCTTTCCCTCTCTTCCTTTCCGACTTCTTCTCCTTCTTCTTAGTTTTTATTTATTCTTCTTCCCATTCTTTCTTTTTATTTAATTATTAGGATCTCTATAAATATATGGATTTGTTGTTCTTCCCTAAAATTGTTAATTTCGCTTCCAAGCCTATGGTCAAATGTTGTGATGCGTTTATGCTACTATGACGGACAAACCTAGACTCCTGCGCACTGAACCCGAGCTGAGATTCTCTCTCCTCTCCCGATTCAACTTGGGCTGAGATTCTCTCTCCTCTCCCTCTTTTCTCTCTAGACAAGCTCGGGAATCCCAGTGTGAGCCACTACTTTTTTTTGTGCTCATATCCAAGGTTGATCCAGTTAAGAAACCTTGAACCACCTCGATACCCAGAGGTAGACAGGCCCTTTACTTTAGCGTTATCAAATCTTTTTGGAATTCGATTATCATTGACTTTCATTGAGTCACTTAAATCATATCTGATCTCGATCAGTTTAGTTTAGCTTGCTTGACTGATCTAGGCAATCAGGCATTATCAGCTGATCAATCTTTGATTGGAGGCATGAGGTCGTTCTTGAGTGGTGTTTAATTTTTGGACTTTGCTTGATTCTAGAATGATGATGAAATTTATGATGTGTTAATTATGTAAAACAGGTGTACCTGACCTGTCTATCTGAGAGTAAAAATTTTTGAAGTGATAAGAGTAAGTAATCTAATGCTTCAAAGGATATTTCCAAGTTATTTTGGTAAAATAATTATTCGTTGATTAAATTCTGATATATAGTTTTGTACTTAAGGTAAATGGGGTCACGCATGTTAATGCTATAAAATATGTTATGTGCTATGTTATGAAATTAGAAAAAAATGTGACTAGGCAAATATGAAAAAATCCATTTTATAAATGTATGCGTTCTCAGCATGGCTATGATTAATTCTGGCTCTGCCAATAGAGATTATTCGTTGACCCTGTCGACTTATTAATCTATAAGAAACTAGTTTCGACACCGCACCATCGATGACTAAAATAATAGTTTTTGGATACCGTGCCACCGATGATTAAGAGTAGTAGTTTTTGGCACTTTGTACATTCTAACCCTTGCCACTGGGTTACGTGGCCATAGCCTTGTTTCTGACATCTGATTTCTAATTTTTGATTTTCAAAATCTAATTTCTGGTATTTCTTGTGAAAACTATAGAATATTTCAAAAGATATATGCATTATTCGAGAAATGATTTATTTTTCAGTCAATATTTTGTGCTTTTAACTAAATTATTTGGCATGCTTCGATCCACTTTGGGGTATTATATTGCTTACTGGGCTAGTGTAGTTCACTATTATGTTTCTCTGTTTTTCAGATCCATAGGCATGATTGCTGGAGATTTGGAAAATGCGCTAGTTCTTTCGAGGATATACTGTCAATTATTAGAGTTTTAGTCAGTTTAGTTCGAATATTTTATTTGAGTCATGATTAGTAGTGAGCACATGTTAACTTATGTCACTTTGGAACTATTGTAATAACCATTTGGATAAGTTTTGAATCTTTTGATTAGATAAATTTTCAGAAATTATTATTGCTTTGTTATGATCTATTGCCTTGTATGCCTGTATGGTCTGCCGTGCAGGCGTGTGGCGTCTGCTACTCTCCGAGCTCGGAGAAAGGTGCACCGGGTGGTTATTTACCCTACACTAAGGGCCCTGTTTGGCTGCATAGGAAAAAGGTGCAGAGAATTAAAAAGCTCTAGTGATATACTATGCACCGGGTGGTTATTTACTAAATTCTAGTGTTTGGATGTTCATATGAATTTTTTTAAGAAAGATGTTCCATCATCAAAATTTACTATAATTTATAGATCATGAAACAAATGTTAATCGAATTCATCAAAATTGCATTAAAAGGCTAGCTAGTGATAACAAAATTCTCTCTCTTTCTTTTTTTAAAAAAATAAAATCAGATGGCTAATTCACTAACTTTCTACTCTGATTTCCATTCCAAAGGATGACTCCAACTAGAACTGAACCCTCAACCTCTTGCCGACGTTTCAAGAGATGGCGCCATCTGAACTCGAGTTCGGTGGTTAGCAATAAGAAAATTATTTGAATGGCTTGTATATAACAGAGATCAAAAACAAGAAGTCGGTGATGAACATAACTTATTTCTTTTTTTCTTCTCATAAAAAACCAAAAACAGTCCACATAAGTTTCTCTTTAGAGCTAGGTGTTGGGGAAAAACCCAAGTCGTGCCAGCCCGGAGGCGCTCGACCAGAGAGCGCCGACCAGAAAGGCGCCCGACCAGGAAGGCCCCGACCAGAAAGGCGCCCGACCAGGAAGGCGGGAAAGGCGCCCGACCAGGGAGCGCCGACCAGAAAGGCGCTCGACCAAGAAGGCGCCCGACCAGAAAGGCGCCCGACCAGGAAGGCGCCGACCAGAACGCGCCGACCTCGCAACGCTCGGATTGGAGGCAACCCGCTGAGCAACTGGCTCGGCTCGGCACCCGACCAGGTGCCGAGCCCTAAAAGTGCCTTGTCCAAATATTCGACCCCGGCCTAACCCCTTAGAGAGAATCTGACAACTAGATACCCAACTCCACCGTACTCTGCTACCGTCGTCAAGCCATTAAGGCACGTGACCTCCGCAGGCCTTCGGCACGCCCTATCATTAATGCGTGTGACCCCTGCGGGCCTCCAATGCACTCAACCATTAATGAACACGGCTCAAGATGATCTCTGGATCACTAGACCATCAAAGCGTATGGCTCTCCCTGAGCACCGGTTCACTCAGTAATTAATGCACTTGCTATCTACGAACCCCAGGCCCACCACGGCCGGCGGTTCAACCACTCCAACAGGTCCGATCAACCATGACAATTCGCTGACTCCGGTCTGATCCGGTCTTATTCTCCACAACGCCATTAATGAGCATGATCATGCCCAATTATCACGAAAAAGACAATTCGCCCTGTCACCTCTCAGGTAACATAATATCCTTCTATAAAAGGGAACCTGGGGAAAAAAGAAAGGGGACAGACACAAGAACAAACATTCTCCTCTTTTATTCCACTCATATACTAGCCCCCTCTGACTTAAGCATCGGAGGGGCGCCGGCGCCGGAGACCCCGGCCACCGGCTTCTTGCAGGACTCTCCAGGAGGACGCCACCAGCCGACGCACCGCCACCTACTGTTCCAGCAGCGGAGTTCCTCCCCTCTCAGCCGACGGTCGCCCCCGGGTCCAATTTCCAGCAACACTAGGGATCTTCTATTTTTACAAAAAAGTAGTGATATGCAGATCGATTCCATCCTCTCTGTTTCCTCTATAATAAAGATGGAGCTTCAAGATCATAGTGAAGTGCATCTTCTATGAAAATTTTGTTAGAGAATGCAATGTTTTCCTAGCAAAACCCTTCTTAATTTGTAATGCTAGGGGTGATCAGGGAGGTGACTGGTGGTGATGGGAGTGGATGGATGTGGTGAAGGCAGAGGAGTTGATAGAAGTGATGATGATGCTGGAGGTTGATTAGGGTGGTGATGACAGTGCGGGTGGCTAAATGGAGGCAAGAATTAGGTCAGCTCAGGATAGGTTCAATAAGATAAGACCATGTTATGATCTTATATTATTTAGTTGAGTACATACTCAAATTAAACTCGGGACGTTCATAATTTCTCTCCTGCATGTATTTTTTTTTCTTCTGAAAGTCCTAGAAAAATAGACTGACTTGGAGGCAACAACGACCAAACACAGCTTCTAAATACCGCATGAGTACTCGAAAAAGTACCAAAGTCCGTACTGGCTCTCCTTAAATATTTTTTCCTTACGGATTGCAACAACGACCAATCAAAACTTCTAAAAACTCCATGAGTACTCGAAAAAGTACCAAAGTCTGTACTACCTCCCCTTAAATATTTTATCCTTACGGATTGCAGTGCCAATTTGTTGTTACTTGTGATTAATACATGTACGATCTACGAGATCA
>NW_024069114.1:0-57500 GCF_009389715.1 Phoenix dactylifera
AATCTACTTTTTCTATTGAAAAACTACTTTTTCATTTCTCTTTTTCAAAAAATTAAACATTTGTGTTGAGTTCATGACTTTGTTGCATCTGTAGTGAAGTCGATATAGTTGATTGGGTTTGATATGATATTTATTTAAAACGTGCTTGGGTGGATTATTGGTTTAGACATGAGTATTATGTACCTATAGAGGTTTACCAATGGAGAGTTCTAAGTTGTTCTGTTATAACTTGATTACATCATGGGAGGTCTGCCTTCACTGGAAGCAAGCCATTTTTCTTGTTCTTAATTGATAGAAAATTTAATTGATAGTACTTGCCGGAACAAATTATTCCTAATATTTTGTAATTCATTATACTCAATGGAATAAATAAAATAAGACTAAATTTTGCTTGGCTCCAAATTTGCTCCTGCATTTAGCCTTAAATGTTGTTTGATCGGACCAATTGAAATCAGAAGATTAAAGATTACTTTTTTTTGTTGATTGGACAACATTTCCCTTGTTTATGTGAAGAAAAAACAATTTGAGTATGTGAAATAATGGTAGGCTTTGCTACAGTACTCTAAAGATCTTTTGCATCATTTTACCTCAGCTCAGTTCGATTTAACATGGTTGGATTTGATTTATCCACCAGCAACCGGTTGTAGCCAGTTATGTGCATGGTTGGTGCAGTAAATATATCAACATGCTGACTTATTTCGAAATAAAGTTCGTTGCTAGTTCTATAATTATTGTGAACTTCAAAGGCATTTTAGATGACTTTTTTTTAATACTAAAACGGGATAAATCAATAAGATTAGAAAATAACAAATCATGGAGTGCCCTTGGCAACTATTTCTCTCCAACCTACAAGGTGAATCTAGAGTGGTAGGTAACACAAGAAGCCACCTAGTCTACGGCTCCGTTGGCCTCTTTGAACATATGCCTAGCCTAAAAGGCCACTCTATCTCTCACCATCGTCCATATATCTCGAAGAGATGGCCTCTCCTTCCCCTTTTAACCCCATTCGCTCCCCTCTCTTTCCGTTTACCATCAGAGCTGGCTCTCTGTTCTCTTTCTACTACCATGATGCGGCTGAAGAGGCTCTCAAAGAGGCTGGACCTAACACAGATCGAGCTATTGGCACTCACTCAATTTGTATGCAAGATGAGCCTACAGGAGTGCCAGCTGACAGCACTCAAAATTGTATTTCCTGCATCTTCTCTTTCCTAAAGTCTCGTTTCTTCATCTATAGCGCCCTACCGCTACAGATCAAAGCACGATAGCTTAGCCAAACCAATCCTCACTTACCGACCCTTCGATGGTCACTGCTAACCGCTTTTGGTCCCAAAGATTTTTGGTTGCTGTATCCAATTATTCACTCGGCATCGACGACCTGGGCTCCTAGCTTTTCTCCCTCAAGATGTCCGAGACCGAGGCTCTCACCCGGGCCTCTGCCATCTTGCCGAGCTCAACTGCAAACCCCTCTGGAACTGCGATAGCATTGTCGGCATCGCAACCATGCACACCCTCGATCGGCATCCATTTCGTCAGTCTCTTCCTCCACCTCAAGAAGGGCCTCCCCCTCGGTGGTGGCCTCGGCTCCAGTGCCGTCGTTGCCGCCGGTGTCGCCATGATGATAATGTTGCCCTCTCGATCATGGGAAGCTTCATCCTCAACCAGAGCTATGATCCACTCGAATTCCTCCAGTTGGAGTTATTGAATCTCTCTTTTTTTGTTGGTTTGTTTTCTTCTTATGCATGGGACCAAATGATAAGATCGGAGTTTAGTTTTCTTGTTTCTTTCCATAAACAGTGCCCACTCCATCCTCTTTGAAACTTTTAATTCTAAATTTATATATGATAATTTTTTATGATGATTTCTGATTGGTTGTTCATTGTGTTTGACTTTTTGTTTTTTATGATGGAATGATAAAGTTTGGTTCTTCATCCATGAACATGAACACATTTTGGAGACTAACCCTGCTGAGGATGATAGTGTTATTTTGATGATTAACAAGCAATTCTCTAGAGTATGCTATAAGTTAAAATTGATACTTCATTTATAAGTTCATTGCTCTCAGTACAT
This sequence comes from Phoenix dactylifera, assembly GCF_009389715.1. Taxonomy (NCBI): domain Eukaryota; kingdom Viridiplantae; phylum Streptophyta; class Magnoliopsida; order Arecales; family Arecaceae; genus Phoenix; species Phoenix dactylifera. The sequence continues at coordinate 2,068 of NW_024069114.1, forward strand.
TTGCTTAATTGGAAATATATATATGGTCTTGTTCATTTGGATGAAACTAACCTTGAGAATGCAGCAAAGTGTGGATTGAGTCGACCCAAAGGATGATTAGGTCGCCCCCGGCACATCAAGAAATCATTTGGCACACTTCTGCAAAAATGGCACAGATGAACAGTGAGTTGGGTCGACCCAAGGAAAACATGAGTCGACCCAAACATCAAGATCCTCAAACAACTCAGAAAATGGTTCTCTGGATTTACTGAGAGGGTCGACCCAAGAAGAAGTTGAGTCGACCCAAGTAAGCCTTGAGTCGACCCAAAGAAAGGTTGAGTCGACCCAAATGAAGAAAGGCTGAAATTCAAGATTCTGAATTTTCTGAAAGTTGGGTCGACCCAAGAAAAGTTTGAGCTGACCCAAGGTTGAGTCGACCCAAGAAAAGTTTGAGCTGACCCAAGGTTGAGTCGACCCAAAGAAAGGTTGGGTCGACCCAAGGGAAGGAAGGCTGAATTTCAAGTTTCTGTATTTTCTGAGAGGGTCGACCCAAGGAATGTTTGAGTCGACCCAAGTGAAGGTTGGGTCGACCCAAGGACAGGTTGAGCCGACCCAAACACGGGCTGAACATAACGGCTAGTTGTGCAGAAATGCTTTTTGGACTCCCAACGGCTATAAACGGCTAGTTTCTTCAATCCAACGGTCAGAAAGGACTATTTGGAGGTTGGAGAAGTATTTAAGAAGGAGTATTCATTAGAGGAAGCAAGCTTTTGGGGAAAATACATCAAGTGCATTCAAGAGAGAACCCTAGCAAGACAAGCTTCATCAAGAGCTTCATTCAAGAATCAAAGAAAGGGATTGAGCAGATTCAAAGAGGCATTAAGAGCTCCTTCCCCCATTGAAGAGTGAAGCTTCCTTGACCAAGAAGAGCAAAGCGACTTCAAAGCGATAATTTCTTTCTAACTCTTCTTGTTGTTCATATTGCTTTATATGCTCATCTAGGAGTTTAAATCTTTTCTTTTCATTTGTATAAACACTTTGTAAAGGTTCGTTGGTAAGCCCGCAAAACCAACAAAGGTTCGTTGGTAAGCCCGCAAAACCAACAAAGGTTTTTGGTGAATCCGGAAAACCAAAGTTGTATAGGTTCGTTGGTGAGCCCGCAAAACCAACAAGGTTCTTGGTGAGCCTGGAAAACCAAGTGTATAGGTTCGTTGGTGAGCCCGTAAAACCAACAAGGTTTTTGGATTGTGAGCCCGGAAAACAATCCAACTGTAATCCGCGAGATTATAGTGAATTCCCAAGGGTACGCTTGGGGAGTGGACGTAGGTGCTAAGGAGAGCACCGAACCACTATATATTGTTGTGTTTGGATTGTGTTTGTGCTTTCATTTTCTCTTGCTTTACTTTCTATTCTTGCATTAGTTTAACTCACTCAAATAACCTAAGAAAGCATCCATCGCATTTAACTAAGAAAGTTTTAAAAGCACTAAAATTTAGAAGAAACCAATTCACCCCCCCCTCTTGGATTGTCACCTTGGGCAACAAGTGGTATCAGAGCAAGGTGCTCTAATAGTACCCATTGATCTCACAATCAAAAGTTAAAGATCATGACAACCCAAGTGGGATGTTCTATACGAGAGGGACAATTAATTGATAGACCACCTCTATTTAATGGCACAAACTACACTTATTGGAAAGCTAGAATGAGGATATTCATTCAAGCTTCAAACTATGAATTATGGTACATCATTACCAGAGGCCCTCACTCACTCTCTCACACTATTAATGAAAAAGACTTAGCACAATTGAATGCTAATGCTATGAACATACTATATTGTGCTATCCATGAAACTGAATTTAATAAAATCTCTGCATGTTTATCTGCTAAGAAAATCTGGGATACTTTAGAAAATATTTATGACAATATTCTGTTTAGCTCATATATGCTTCAATTACATACTAACAGTGAGCCTGCAGAAAACGATGTTGAATCTCCCAATCCGGAAGAAAGAACAACAAATGAAGAATTCGGTGATGAAAACAAGGATTCATACCCAAACACCGAAAAATTCAAAAGCTTCCTAAAGACAAAGAAGAAGAGGAAGCAAGAAGAAAGTAAGAAAGAGATAAAAAGGAAGAAAGCCTTGACCAAGGAAGAGTCAAGCAAGAAAATAAAAGTTAGGAGCAACAATGATGATACTAGCTCCAAAGAAGTACAAGGGGTAACTAACTTGTGCTTTATGGCACAAGAAGATAAGGTACAATCTGAATCTACTCTTACATCAAATGATTTTCAAGAAGAATTTTCTTATGATGAATTATTAAATGCTTTTCATGAATTGTATTATGAATGTAGAAAACTAGCTATGAAGAATAAAAATTCTAAGAAACTAAATCTAAAAATTTCAAAAGAAAGAAATTCTTTTGCTGAAATACAAGACAAACTAAATTCTGAAAATGAAAGCTTAAGGTTAAATTCAGAACAATTGATTCAGAAAAATCAGAATTTAATTAAAGAAAATCAAAACCTAAATGAAGAAATCAACCAATTAAAATCTTTTATTAACAAATTCACTGTAAGTTCAGAAAAATTAAAAACGATGTTTGAAAGCCAACATGCTGTTTTTGATAAATCAAGACTTGGCTGGATTCCTTTGCTCAATAATAAAACCCTAAAGAAAAAGGTTATCAATTTGCCAAGCAAACCATCAAATAAGATAACTTATTTCAAATATAAAAAGATTGGGCATAAAAACTTTATTTATGGTTCTAATTCGAATAAATCAAATGGTAAAGTTATTACGATTAAACAAATTTGGATTCCAAAAGGAACCATATGCACTAACCCTCAAGGACCCAAGCAAGCTTGGGTACCCAAAATGAAAAATATGAGGGTATAGATGTAGGTGTGCCAAGCTACCCATGGAACAAATGAAATTTTCATACAAATGGGTGCATTGACACATAATTAAAGATAAGTCTCATTTTATTCATTAAATTTAGTATAAGGTTTAACATTCTACTTCGTGTATTGAAATTATCTTTTTTATGAAATTACGATACTCTCTGCATCAAAGTTTTTAAATGCCTCATATGTTAAATTTTATCTCAACGAGTTTAGCATGAAACTTTCTAGTGCTTGCATCATGATAAGAAAACAATGAATGGATATATATATAACCTTCTTCTTCAAGTTTACAAAAATCTAAATTTCCTCTCTAGTATAAACACTTGATGCTGATTTTATACCTTCATGTTAAAACTTTATTGAGCATAATACTTATGAAATCTTATTTCATTATTTGTGAAGGTATGAGTATAATTTATCATAATATCACTCATTCCTTATGTGATTATTTGAAATATATTATGATTTACTCTATAAGTCGCATGTATGCATCATATGTTTCAATCATAAATGATTAATGTGTCGTGATCATAATGAAAATTCTACTAAAAAGTTTTATAACAATGATTCTTTTTTTTGTAATTCTCAAGACTATTCAAAAAATCTAAGATTAATAAATCTGATCTTTAAAGTGTCTCATTTAGTATAATCACTGTATCCTTGATTGAATGATTAATATCCTTACATAAAATTATCTTGAATTCTATTGATTAATGTTAACACGTCATGTTTAATCTGAGCATAAAAATATTCTAAAAGTATGAATATTAATTCCTTTGAACCATCTCCCATAAGTCAAATATAAAATCTTAATTAATCTAAAAGAAAATTGCCTATCTCTCTAAAACAAGATTATTTGTATTGAAAGCCGAATCATAACCAGAATTTTGATAGAAACAACTATTTAAAATAACTTGATTAAAACTTAACTGGTATATCTTATTGATAATTATTTTAAGCAAATAGAATCTAAGCTAAATTGCTTCTGAAAATAAAAAAAAAAAATTGGTTTGACTTTGATAAATCTTCCTATTGCCTCACATGGGTGTCCTTGAACCATATTATTTAATAAAATTATCTCTTTAGTTCAAGTGACTTGTGCTTGCTTATATTTAGACAATCTTTTGAGTAAAGTGACTTAATATTCAATTATTGTCATATCTTATGTTGAGTCATCTAGCTAAAGAAATATATTGTATGAATGTTTTGTATCTTGAAGAAACTAATGACTTTCCTTCAAGAAAGAAAAAGAGTTTATTAATGATACAGGATTTATGAGCAAGAAATTTCAACTTGAAGGACACCTTGATGAAAGATACAATAAACATTCCTTTGCAAACAAAAAAAGGAGAGAGATTTTCTTCAGCCAAGGGTGTAAAGAATCTAAAAGGTATTTGGCTTGAAGAATGCTAAATACACTGGTAATCTAAACTCTTCTCTTGTGAGTTAGTTGAGCAAAATCAATAATCTGAAATTATATGGTAGCATGATTAAACCTTTAATTGCTGATCATCTTGATATCATGCTTCATTCTCATGCTAGTGATGATTGTTTCATGGTGTGATTAAATTGAAGTTTACTTTTTCCTATATAATGCATAACCATGAAATACACAAGTTTATGCCTCAAATCTCTAATTCAAAATAACTTGTGATAAGCTATGAATCATTGGGCATAATGAAAATGTTGTTTGCATGATATATATTTATATGCAGCATATTAGATTAATTCTTTATTCTGCTCTTTCATGTAACTACTTGAAAATAACAAAAAGAGAGAGAGATAAAGAAAAAGAAAATGAACATTGCTCAGAAGAAGTAAAAGCTAAGTAAATACTCCAATCTTAAGTAAAAGCAGCACAAGCATAATATATTCAGCATATTTGTGAGACTTGTGTGAACATTCTTTTGGAAGGGATAAAATCCGTAATTAATTATATTTAAATAGGGAGAGTTTGGAGTGAATATCTTGTTGCTAAAGAGAATAGTTTAACATTTCTACATTGCTCATTATAGGGATGGTGCCAATGGAGAGGCTAGTGGTAGTACCCGGCACTATTTGACCCAACTATTCGGTGCAGGGCATATTAGGGACGGCACAAGAGGGAGGCTAGTGGTAGTACCTCGTGCCCCTTCCAACTCCACCGGATAGGGAGCAAATAGAATATAGAGCATAGAAAAGTAAAACCGAAAAATAAATGAAGATAATCAAAATGTTCATTGAATGGTTAAAGAAAGAAATTAAAAATTTGGGGAATGAATGATAAATAAATAAAAATATATAAGAAGGTTGTGAAAAATCAAATGAAGTTTGAATCACTTGAAAACACACCTTAAGGATAAAATCAGTGCTAAATTGTATTTAAATAAAGAAAATTTTATTTGAAAAGAATTGATTTTGATCCATGACATGCTTGTTATGTTTTGCATATTTTGAATTATGTGTTTTCAATATTCAAATAGCAAAGATCTTTCCTAGATATAACTTGTAATGCTTTATGCCTATAAATTTTGATTGAAACATGTTATTACAAACAACAACATCATTTTGTTTTAATGACTATATTTTGGAAAAATAAAAAAAAATTTAATTTGAATTTGCAAATTAGGCAAAATGGATTGATTCTGACATATCTTTTATCTTGCCTAACACTAGTACATAATATCCTCCAATTTGTACCAAAATTCAATATGAATTACAAAGATTCTGGATGTGCTCTAATGTTCTTGAAATATGTGTCTTCAATCTTAATAATTTAAGATGAGCTACAATGTAGAAGATGCATATCTCAAATTATAATCCTGAAAGGCTCCTTGAAAATTTTTATGAAATTCAGAATCTGATGTTGTATAAAAGCTTAAACTTAATTTAAAAATGCCTCTATCATTGTATTTTTGTAACTTTCATTATATGCTTCAATGATTGCATCATTTTGGGGAATAACTCAATATGAATTTCTAGATAAAATTACAGCTTAAGAAAAATAGAATAATTCTGATGCCTTGATTGCTTGCCCTGATACGCATCTGAAACATATCATTTCTTATCTTCAAAGTGTACTAATATTGGTCTGAATGATGTATCTTTTGATGATCTTGATTGCAAACAAATATTTTTTAATATATGATTTTATTTTGATATTGAAAAGATTTATTGTGCTTCATATATACATTGCTGAAAAACCTTGATTAAGAAATTGAGTTCTATAAATACATATACTTCAATGGTCATCTATATATTTTTTTTTTCCTCTCCTACATTGTTAAAGACTTTCATCAAAATATATATGTATATATATTATTAAAAGAGTGAATGATCTCAAGTCTAGAAATATTTCAGCTCACTCAAATGATTCTTAAAAGAAAGAAAATGTAAATGCTCTTGAAAGAATTTGAGCTTCAAATGAATCATTTTCTGATTAATATTTCAGTACATTTTCTCAAAGATTAAGAGGAAGCATAACTTGTTCTTAAAAGATTAAAAGAGTGATTGCTATAAATTTTGAATAACTCTAGATCACTCTACATTCTTGATATCATAAAGTTTCAGTTTTATTCACGTTTATCATTAAAATCTGAAATTCAACAAAAGAAAAGAAAGTTTAAAAGAAAATGCATCTTTTGAGGGGGAGCTTTAAATACTCAATCTCTTTATTGAAAATTATCTTCAAACTCTAAACTCTCAAATGGAATGATTAATTAAGGGAGAGAAAGAAAATTTCAGAGGGAGAGATCATATAGAACTTAATCGTATAAATTCGCATCTAAAGATGAGACAAAGAATACTAAATGTAAAGTGGTATTAAACTATGTGCTTTATTGAATATCTTTTGAAAGTTGGATTTCCATCTGTATTCATCGGTAAATCATTTATTTCTGAAAATTAATTGACAAGGATTCCGTCTGTCTTAGTATCGAAAATTTATCTTGAATCTACTTATGAGTTCTTATTGGCTTGCACCTTAGTGTTTCAATCCTAAGCCAATTCATTTTAATTGATTTTGATGTTATGATCTTTAAAGGAGTAAAAGAAAGTCTTTAAGAGAGCCTTAAAAGAACTTTCAAAGCCCTAAATTTAATGTATCCTACATTGCATAAATTCATGTTTTGGTATCTATGCCCCAATACTTTTATATCATGAAAGAACTTTGAAGTCATTAAGAATTAAGGATTCAACATAATCTTATATTTTTCGAGTATATAAGTTTTGATCTTTATCTGCTCTTATATTATACTCTGAAAATTAATTAGATTGCTCTCATTTTGCTATATACTTAATATATTTAAAAAAAAAAAATGTTGGATTTTCATCCGTGCCTTTCTTTGAATATTATTCTTGATACTTCTTGAAATAACATGAAAAAGATTCCATCTACACTTGATTTTAAAACTATCTTTGGAATCTACATTTAGAGATCACTTCTGGCTTACATTCTAAATATCTCATTCCTAAAGCCAACCACATAGAAATAAGATATCATTTTATTAGGGATCATGTGCAAAATGGAAACATATGAACATATATGCACTGAAAAACAATTAGCCGACATATTCACAAAACCCTTGAGTGAAGATAGATTCTGCACGCTAAGGAGGAAATTAGGCATATGTGATCCGTCTTATTGATGAGATATAAAAGGAAGCAAGCAATCTCATGATACATTCTTCTCATTTCTAAAAAACCTATGAAACATGAGTCAAACTTGTAATCTATAGATTCCTTACTCATGTATCATTGTCCCATAAAGAGTTTATAAGGATTGGAAGCAAGGAAAACATTTTAGAAGCAAAACGGAAGAGAAAAGAAAAATTCTGCACTTGGGTCAACCCAACCCAGAATAGGGTCGACCCAACGTTGAGTCGACCCAAGAAATTTCTTGAGTCGACCCAACGTCGGGACCCCACTGTTAAAAGGGGGACCCGTGAGCTATCTAGGGCACTGTTTACCCTTTGTCCTCTTCCGAAAACCCTATTTCCCACTCTCAATTAGAGTCTCCCTAGGCTGATCTTAGCATCTATATTTAGAGCCTAGGCTAGAAATCTAGTTCTCGTAGGTATCTTGCCTTTTCTCATATGTATCTTGCTTTTTCCCTTATGAATCTTGTCTTTCCCTTATATCTTTAAATCTTGATTGTGGAACATTGTACTTTTCATCATTTTGAGCATTAATATATGAAAATGTTCCTATTTTGATCAATGAAGTCTGAAGTTTATTCTTTATTGCATCTTTTCCTATATATATGTTTTTGATGATAACAAAAAGGGGGAGAAGAGAAGGAAAGAGTATATAAAAGAGAAGAGAAGGAAAGAGTATATAAAGGGAGAAGAGGAAAGAGTATATAAAGGAGAAGAGAAGGAAAGAGTATATAAAAGAGAAGAGAAGGAAAGATAGAGTATATAAAGGGAGAAAGAGTGTATAAAGGGAGAAGAAAAGAGTATATAAAGGGGGAGACGAAAAGATAGAGTATTCACTCTAAGAAAAGAAAGAGTATTTCATTTGAGAAGAAAGAGTATTACTTTTGTGAGAAAGAGTGAGTAAAGAAGTTATGAAAAGAAAAGAGAAATAAATGGGCAAACAAATTGAAAATCATATAAGAAAGCTTACATATCTAAGGGGGAGCAATTTGTAACAATGAAAATCATCAAATCAAAAATTTCTATCATAATTCAGAATTTGGCACATATAAATTCAGAATTTGGCACGCTCCTTTCTCACCCCGATACATAAGCTGAAACTCTTATTTTATCTCAAATTTTTGAAGTTTCATTGCTAATGAATTATAAATGAAAGGGGGAGCCATTCAAAAAATCAAATTGGCAAATTTTGAATGATATAGGGGGAGATTTCACTTATATATATGAAAAGCTGAAATTCTGAAATTCAATCCTTTTTATAAACTGATTTTAAAGACAAGTATCAATAGGCTTATACTCTTTATTTTGTAATCATCAAAAAGGGGGAGATTGAGGATGATAGTGTTATTTTGATGATTAACAAGCAATTCTCTAGAGTATGCTATAAGTTAAAATTGATACTTCATTTATAAGTTCATTGCTCTCAGTACATTTGCTTAATTGGAAATATATATATGGTCTTGTTCATTTGGATGAAACTAACCTTGAGAATGCAGCAAAGTGTGGATTGAGTCGACCCAAAGGATGATTAGGTCGCCCCCGGCACATCAAGAAATCATTTGGCACACTTCTGCAAAAATGGCACAGATGAACAGTGAGTTGGGTCGACCCAAGGAAAACATGAGTCGACCCAAACATCAAGATCCTCAAACAACTCAGAAAATGGTTCTCTGGATTTACTGAGAGGGTCGACCCAAGAAGAAGTTGAGTCGACCCAAGTAAGCCTTGAGTCGACCCAAAGAAAGGTTGAGTCGACCCAAATGAAGAAAGGCTGAAATTCAAGATTCTGAATTTTCTGAAAGTTGGGTCGACCCAAGAAAAGTTTGAGCTGACCCAAGGTTGAGTCGACCCAAGAAAAGTTTGAGCTGACCCAAGGTTGAGTCGACCCAAAGAAAGGTTGGGTCGACCCAAGGGAAGGAAGGCTGAATTTCAAGTTTCTGTGTTTTCTGAGAGGGTCGACCCAAGGAATGTTTGAGTCGACCCAAGTGAAGGTTGGGTCGACCCAAGGACAGGTTGAGCCGACCCAAACACGGGCTGAACATAACGGCTAGTTGTGCAGAAATGCTTTTTGGACTCCCAACGGCTATAAACGGCTAGTTTCTTCAATCCAACGGTCAGAAAGGACTATTTGGAGGTTGGAGAAGTATTTAAGAAGGAGTATTCATTAGAGGAAGCAAGCTTTTGGGAAAAATACATCAAGTGCATTCAAGAGAGAACCCTAGCAAGACAAGCTTCATCAAGAGCTTCATTCAAGAATCAAAGAAAGGGATTGAGCAGATTCAAAGAGGCATTAAGAGCTCCTTCCCTCATTGAAGAGTGAAGCTTCCTTGACCAAGAAGAGCAAAGCGACTTCAAAGCGATAATTTCTTTCTAACTCTTCTTGTTGTTCATATTGCTTTATATGCTCATCTAGGAGTTTAAATCTTTTCTTTTCATTTGTATAAACACTTTGTAAAGGTTCGTTGGTAAGCCCGCAAAACCAACAAAGGTTCGTTGGTAAGCCCGCAAAACCAACAAAGATTTTTGGTGAACCCGGAAAACCAAAGTTGTATAGGTTCGTTGGTGAGCCCGCAAAACCAACAAGGTTCTTGGTGAGCCCGGAAAACCAAGTGTATAGGTTCGTTGGTGAGCCCGTAAAACCAACAAGGTTTTTGGATTGCGAGCCCGGAAAACAATCCAACTGTAATCCGCGAGATTATAGTGAATTCCCAAGGGTACGCTTGGGGAGTGGACGTAGGTGCTAAGGAGAGCACCGAACCACTATATATTGTTGTGTTTGGATTGTGTTTGTGCTTTCATTTTCTCTTGCTTTACTTTCTATTCTTGCATTAGTTTAACTCACTCAAATAACCTAAGAAAGCATCCATCGCATTTAACTAAGAAAGTTTTAAAAGCACTAAAATTTAGAAGAAACCAATTCACCCCCCCCCCCTCTTGGATTGTCACCTTGGGCAACACCTGCCATACCTCGGGTATCCATTTCTTCAGGAGATGTCTGTCTGAGCTGATTTGGATCAGAATGGGTGCAACTTTGGTTCTACATCCATTCCAGCTCTAAAGATTTTGTTCAGCACAAAACACGGTTTCACTCTAGGTGAGCATGTGAGAAACTATCTTAACCAAAATAATATTGTGCAACAATAATATTGGTGAGACATATCTCCAGCCATAATTGTTCAAGTATTTAATTAGAGTCTATCTACAAGAGACTTGAGAAAGAAGGAGTATTCTAATCCATAAGAGACTTGAAAAAGAAGGAGGATTCTAATCCACAAGAGACTTGAAGAAGGAGTCTTCTAATCCACAGGAGACTCGAAGAAGATGGAGTTTTCTAATCTATGCCTCCATAAAAGCCATAAAACCGATGGATATCACATGCTTATTTATAGCCTAGGCTAGAGACCCTTATTAGGTAACCAAAACCTCGTTAGTTTTCTTCCATCGAGGAAACTGCCTTAGGCATAACTATATTTAATAGGTAGTTTCCTACATAACTACATTTGGGATCGAAACAGAAGAGGATGCTTTCCTCCTCTGTCCGATCCCCGGGCATGGGATAAGACTGCCCCCAGCCATGGCTGGTGGGGACTTGTCGGGCCGGTGCAAACAGCCAGCAGCTGTTGAGGGCCACTGCAACCGACGAACAACCGGTCGGATTCGCTGTTAAGCCAAACTCATCTTCTTCCCCTAAAATCTTCCATAAAAATCCCATTCCCCCTCTGCTTGATCCACCATGAAGCTCTCTCCTCTCCTCCTTCTTCTCCAGTGACTGGTGTGCCACCTCGGCCAAGTGCCACCGTCAAAATTTCTTCCTCCTCTCTCTAGTTTTCCTGGCTGCCCTATTTTTCTCCTCCTCCCTGTTTTGAGCATCATCGCCGCTAGCCCGCCAGACCGGATATCCTCGGCAAGATCCACCACCCGGGCCACACTCCGGTGAGCTCCTTTCCTCTTCTTCCTTCAATATTCCCTAAGTTGAGCCTTAATTTCTGGTCCAACACAGTGCCTTGGTTGCTTACTAATCGACATGTTCAAATACTTTCACCAATTGTCGTCGGCTACTGTTGGCTGGTTAGTGATCCCTCATCACTGTGACTGGACTGCCATCACCCACCCCCCAACCTCTTTTCCTCCTCTTCCCTCTCTTCCTCGTCTCCATTCTTCTTCATCTTATTTTTTCTATTTTTCTTCCCATTTTCCCCTCATTGTAATTATTAAAAAAAAGAAAAACCCTCTTTTTCTCTCTCTACTTGACTCGTGGACCATATACATTAATTGATCCGAGTCATCAACAGATGAAACCCAAAGTTCCGAGTAAACCCAGGCCAAATCTCTCTTTTCTTATATTGGTCAAATCGGACTGAATAGGCTAAGTCCTTAATTAGACCAAAAACTAATTTGATCAGGCCCGAAAGCTCAACTAGCCTGATATCGTGTATCTCTTTCTCTCTCTAAGAAGGACCGAGGAAATCTTAGTTTAAGGCCATGACTCTCTTTGCTCATATCTAAGTTGACCCAAGGTGGAGACCCTGCACCATCTTGATATCCGGGTGGCATACCGACCCTGTACTCCAATCTTATTATACTTTCTCTATTTTTCAAATCCAGATGTATGACTGCCCGGGACTTGGAGGAGTGCTATAGATCTTTTGAAGATACTTTCAGTTGTTGGAGTTCTACTCATACTATTTAGACTAGTTAGAATATTTTATTTGATTTAAGTAAATAATTAGCATATGTTAACTTATGTCACTTTGGAACCATTGTAAAAATTATTTGAATAAGTTCTTGATTAAATAAATTTTTAAGAATTATTGATGCTTGGATACAATCTGTAGCCTTGCATGCTTGTATGGTCCGCTATATAGATATGCGGCGTCTGTTACGCTTTAGGTTCGGGCCATAACAATGATCTTGTAAATGACAAATTACTTAATGCATATAATAGTCATCATGTCATTAATTAACCAAATATATTTATAAACATACATAATAGTCAGAGAATTAAAAGCAATAACTCAAAATAAGCTAATAAGTTTCATATGATATACATGTTCCTTGAACAACTTTGCTAGCAAACCTTTAGTCATAGGATCAGCGATCATTAACCCAGTATTTATGTGCTCAATAACCACTTCTTGTTTTTTAACATTCTCTGACAATCAAATACTTTATGTTGATGTGCTTCTTTCGACTTCCACTTTTGTTATTTTTAGAGAAGAAAATAACCTTTAGGCCTAGCAATAGAATCAATAACCTTTAGGCTAGATATAAAATTCTTCAACCATAGTACCTGTGATGCAACTGTTGGAAATTGTGTCCTAAATCCAATCAATTGTTGATTGTAAATGTATTTGAATCAATTATAAATAACATAATATTTATTCATCACCAGAACATCTTCACAAACTCCGATGTGATAAAGTTCTTAGGACTGCTTTGTGTAATGAAATATGATGTTGTCACACAGGTCCTTAAATGTTCATGACCGTATGATATACTATTAATATGACGATTGTATTATCGGACGTAGGTCATTGTGTATCATATTTGTTGGTTATCTTCCAAACCAAAGAGTATAGAGATACTAGTATGGTATACAGGTGAATGGTAGTGTACGTTCACTGAACGTGACCAATTAACGGACTCTCTCTTGTCAAGAGTTGTTCCGAGTGGATATGGGTATATGTATCCTTTAGATCTGAGATTGCAACCGGTGGCTTGCAAACAACTCACTGTACTTTGGTGCCGGACTACCTGGATTTCTAATTCAGCAACGGAAGGTTTCTAGATTCAGTCAAGTACTTGTGGTAGTCAGTTGCAGATCAAGATGAGATTGACCACCCTTAGAAATAAGGATGAATGCCTTGTGTTTTCAATTAAGTAGTACCATGGCCAGGAAAAGTCAAATCATTATCACTTGACTTATTGATTTGAAACATATTTTCGGATGGATCGTTTCAGGGTAGACAGACTCTGAACCCATCCTGGGCATTTTCTAGTCAAGAGGATGACTTATGCGGTAACCATAGTCCATAGGTTCTAGAATGTTGCTTTGCATCTATTCGACCTATTCGGTCGTCGGGTCCCATTGCTAAATGGTTACTTCGATTAGTGCAGGAAGTGTTCTTGTACTACCGGCTTCGGTTCGAACCTGTGAGGTCACATGCTTAGAAGTTTCTGGATTGATCAAATGGCTGATTGACGATTGAGAATCGTCTAGAGGTAAAATAGTCAATGTGATTGACTGATTGCCCTAAGCAATTGTTGCTTGGAGAAGTTAATTGGTGATTGGATCACTGATTAGACTCAATTTGATTGAGTAATAGAGATTGGGCTTGACCAAATTCAAATATGATTTGAAATTGGTAAAACCGTAATTGACACCAAAATTGGTTTGGTAAAAAATGTCTAATTTGCTCCAACCAAATCAGATTTGGCTTGAGCCAAATTGGATTGAAATCAATTATGATCCTAGTATGACTAGGACTTCCTTCCCTTTGTGGGACCCACATACTGTATGTGGGACCCACGTCCTGCATTTATGGGACCCACATACTGTATGTGGGACCCACATCCCAGCCACCTCACCCCTTTGCATGCGTGACACGTGGCGGAGCAGGACACCTTTTTTGCTTGCATGTGTGACATGTGGCGGCCCTGGACACCTCACAGTCCTCCTGATGTCATCCATGACCTCATCTGCCTCATGAGGTCATCCATGATATCACCCTCCAGGCCACCTCACCCCTTTGCATTCATGACACATGGCGGAGCAGGACACCTCTTTTCCTTGCATGTGTGACATGTGTCCTGGCAGGACACCTCATCGGATACCTCATCGGACACCTCACCCTCTTCTTGGCCTATAAATAGGCCACCCCTCTTCCTTCTTCTTAAGATGAAGAGCACTAAAGAAAGTGAGTGAGAGGAGAGAGAAGCTTTGAATGTGAAAGCCCAAGAAGGAGTTCTTGAGTTATGAAGGTCCATCTTCTTCCTTCTTCTCCCTTTCAGCCAACCTTCTGTCTTCCTGCGAGCTAGCACTCCTCGGGAAGCTGATCATTCCGGAGCTTCGCGTGGACGAGTCATCGAGGCCGGACGCTTGTGCGGCTGCGAAGCATCCTTGAAGGAACCTCCTTCTAAAGGTAAGAGATCTGATCTCTTTTACGGTTGAGATATGATCTCAATCTTCAAATCACAAGAAGTTGTGATTTATGCATATTTATTTGAATCACACAATTCTCGGGATCTAAGGGCTTTGTGATATTTGGTGTCAAAGCAAAGGATTAGTGGAGACTATCCGATTCCCGAAAACTCTCACGCGTGATCGTGTGACGAAGCATGGCTCTCCACTCGGGGGCTCATATGATGAGTGCTTTGATAGGCACGCGCAGGTGTCACTCTATGTATTGGGACTGAGCCCGCGCCATATGTGATGTGCAGTTGAAGACTGTCTTCGACCGGTACCAGAGTCAAAATATCTAAAATATCAAGCATGTTTTGGGTTAAAATGTTTAACCCGTTCTTTCCGCATAAATTTTTTTGAAATTCATGCTTAGCCCTCTACACGCACACCATCAGTGGTATCAAAGCCCGTCCAGGTTCTTTGTAATATCAAATATCTATGCAAGATGTGATCTTTTACATATGATGTAAACTGATTATATTATTTCATTATGTTATTCATATGACGAATGAATATGTTTGTTTGCATGATTAACTTGAATCTTAAAAGTGTTTTAAGGATTTAAAGTTATGGAGCATGCAAAACAAAGATAAGACATGAATAATGCAATATACTTAATTATGAATTGAGTAATGATATAGATCCTAGACTTTAAATGTGATTTGAACGTCTAAAACATTGCATAATTCATGGGGTAATGGGTTAGCTAAATCAAATCCAATTGATTTGGACTCAATGGTTGAAATCAAACTTGGTAGAGTAGTTGATCTAATCTAATTAAAGTTGTTTCTTAGATTAGGTCAAGATTACTCTTAATCTTTGCAATAGTTGTAGTTGATCAAGTCCATGTCTTTGATTAGACCAAATGGATGTTGATTTAGGCTTCGTGGTTGAGCTTGAGTTATGATATTGATCGAATTGAAATTGATAAACCAGTTGGTGCTAAAGGCAATTGTAATCAGTAGGTTTTTAATTGGGAGCTACTTACTGGGTTTCGGTCCAGTCAAGTTAATGGCATACCCTTCCGCTGATCTCACTTACCTGGCCATCTTGGTAAATCTCTTTTTGAAATTCATGCTTAGCCCTCTGCACGCACACCATCAGTGGTATCAGAGCCCGTCCAGGTTCTTTGTGATATAAAATATCTATGCAAGATGTGATCTTTTACATATGATGTAAAATGATTATATTATTTCATTATGTTATTCATATGATGAATGAATATGTTTGTTTTCATGATTAACTTGAATCTTAAAAGTATTTTAAGGATTTAAAGTTATGGAGCATGCAAAACAAAGATACGACATGAATAATGCAATATACTTAATTATGAATTGAGTAATGATATAGATCAGCAACTTCATATCATGTGATGAATTATAACTCCATAGTGGATGATGCAACAATAGTTTGCTTTATGCTTCTCTAAGATACAACACCTTCAGCAAGAAGAAAGATGTCACGACCCAGATCCGGAGCATAATTTGTCATGGCCTAAATTCTGATATGACACGGCTGCACTACCGATGGGTACAATCCATGATAACACAAAGCCAACATTACATTTAACTTTCAGATCCATCTCAAATATAACAGAATCAATAGGAATCCAATTTCATTATTCATTAAATAAAAATAAATATTAGTTCAGAACATCTAAATCCAAACATAAATACCAAACCCGTAGTCCTTACTATTCAGAAAATCACTAACTACAATTTCATAATCAACTAAAGAACAAAGGTTCTGCTCTGCTATATAGATCGCCTAGCTTACTAGCGCGAACTCCAAGCTTGAACCATCCTTCATTCCTATCAATCCTATTTGTCTGGAGAAAGAAAAATAAAAATAGAGATATATGAGCGACACAGCTCAGTAAATAAATCTTTCACTACCTTATTATATCAAGCATAAGTTTTTTCATGCTAATGATCATTTAAGAAAAATAACAGATATCAAAAATAAGCATTTCATAATATAATAGACTAAAATAAGTTATAAGTAATTATGTGTGCATAAATCATTCATATTTTATAAACATAGCTCCAAGTTTATTTTGCAAATAAATACGTAAATCATTCTTCTGCCATTTAGTCATATCATAGTTTAAAACATTGCTCATAGATATTCGTGCTATGATCACTTTATACTCATGATAGGGCCAGTGTTCGTAATCGATATAGATTCCTGCTCGTATATGAAGGAGATTAGGAGCATTGCGTGACATCCAGAATCATGCATGCATGGAGCCCAATCAAGGGCGTGCATGAAGCCCAACCAGGGGTGTGCATGAAGCTAGCATGGAGACCAATCAGGGGCGTGTGTGAAGCCCAACCAGGAGCATACGTGAGCCTAATCTCGCGGCATGCATGAAGCCATATTGAGTCCAGAATTTTGCTGCCATGAAGTTAGAAGAGTCCTCTTTGTTTTGTTTTGTTTGTTTGACTCATTCCAAGTCGGAAATTAAGATCAAAGGTTTGAATTGTTACTAAGTCCTTTGTTGACCCATTCCAAGTCGGAAATTAAGATGAATGGGAACTAGGGGGCATACGTGAACCTACCCAGGGCATATGCAAGCCAACTCTTAAGAGTTACGAGAGTCCTTCTGTTTTACTTTGTTTGTTTAACTCATTCAAAGTGAGTGTTAGCAAGTTCTTGTTTGAAGGAGTTTGATTTATTTCAAACTTTTTATCTCCAGCAGATAAGAGCCGGTTATTTTTGTTTGTTTCCAACCTCCTACTCTATAAAAGGAGGGATGATGAATAAATCGGCATATTAGAGTTGAAAATTTCTGAGTTGAATCTCTTATTCTCCTTTGAGTGTGATGCTCCATTTTTTTTGATGAGACGATAAGCCTTGGGAAGAGTTCGAGTGAAGTAGGACTCTTCACCCATTCTCCCGCCCAACCTTTTGAGAGTTTGAATAGAAATGGGATTCTTCCACCCATCCTCTTATTTATCCTAGCCTTCCCATGCCATCCTATTTGAGAGTTCTTGTGAGTGTCAGACTCTTTCCATTCTCACCCCAACATCTCTTTCCATTCTCATGCCATCCTACCCTAAGAGTTTTAGTGCCATTAGAACTCTTCAATCTAGCTGTGCGTCATCCAGTTTAGTCAAGTCTAATTGCAACTCATTCAACTTAGCTACGCCATACCTAATTCAGCCAAGCCCTCACCTAATCTAACTAAGTCCTCGCTCAATCTAACTAAGGCATTACCCAATCTAGTCAAGCCCTCACGCAATTAACAACGCCTCTCTCTCTCACACACACACATGTTTCAGCATCCCCTTCCTTTACAAGCCGCATCCGCACCAAAAATTAAAAAAAAAAAAAGAAAAGAAAAAAAAGAAAGAGAGAACTTGTCACGCCCTCCACCATTCTCCTTCTGTTATATAGATTTTTTCAAAAATAACATTAATCTTATCACATATTTGTTAAGTGTTTCAAAAACTATAATTTTTTTTTTTCATTTTTTAGTCCCATGTAGAATATGTGTAAGCAAGTCTTCTTGCTTAAAAGAAAATTTTCTCCAGAAAGCCCAAATTGGGCTTTGAGGGCGTGGGCTGGCAACTACAAGCATGCACCAAATGACTTTTCAGAAGAAAGATGTAAATTAATCACTGATTTCTCGATCTTAAATTAACCACCCCAAGTTGATTGCTCAAAAGAAAGATGTAAATTGATCATTGATTTTCTTGATCGTAAATTAATCACCCCAAGTTCAACATCAAGTGGGGTTCAAGTCCATAGGACACCTCACTCATTGCATAGTATAAATTGCCCAGATATTCTTTTTTATAAATTTGTTCTAAGTCTAAATCTTTTATAGATGATTATTGGAGTTTTAATTTATAAGAAAAATTAAATTTTAAAATATAAAACCAATCTCATCGCCTATTTGTTAAGTCTTTCAAAGACTTTAAAACACTTTCATTTTTTTAGTCCTACATTGGATACACGTGAGCAAGTCTTCTTGCATAAAATGAAAATTTCTCCAGAAAGCCCAAGTGATATTAAAAATCTAGATAATCTAATTAGTTTACTGGCGTTCTTTGGGACCTAATAATTCAAAAATCACACACAAGTGTCGAATCAATGATACACTAATATTTTAAAATAGTTCCTAAACATTTGTCAAGATTTCAATCCCTAACTAACATGCAACAAGAGGCGGCACTGAGCGAACCCCCCCCCTAAGGCTTAGTTCGAAGGGTGAGCAACAGGGATAGGTGAGCAATAATTTCTCCATAGAGCGCCGTCCCCATTCTTATCCACGGCATGCTCTCATGTGGATGGGCCTAGCCCTGGTCCGGTTCAGTTTGGACCATGGGCCTAGGCAACATATCCACTCTCTTGAAAATTTCATCCTACGAAGTCTACGTATCTCACATGTCAAATAATTAAGACGTACAAATCCTAACTCAACCATGGGCCATGGGCCCAGGTATCACATCCGTCCATGTCCTTGTTTCTGAGCAACTTGAAAGTAACTTAGCCCATTATAGTTTTGCTGTGCACTCTGATCCAAGCCGACAAATTTTTGGTTTCTTAATTTTTGACCAAAATCCTATTCCACGTTAAGACTACGAAGGTTCAAAATTTCAAATTTTACTTTTACTGGATCCACGAAGTTGACATATGTCGACTTCTGATTGTGGTCACCGCTGAATTATTACATTCAATGTTTTGTCCCCCTTTAATTGGCAAAATATCCTTGTTTTCCTACTTTCCCAAAGCCCTATAAAACTCCCACCCCTCCAACGCTTCAAGCATGCGCTTCTCCTCCACTCCATCACGCTCTTCCTCGCCTCCATCCCCATGAACTCTGGCAACCAGACCTCCCTCTCCAATGGCCACAGTGCCGCCACCACTTATCTTAGTTTCTTCTGGCGTCTCTTGCCGGACATCCAAATCCTCGAGCTCCTCGTGGCCCTGTCGATCTTCGCAACGCTACATGCCTTAAGACAAAGCAAACACCAGGGCCTGGCCGTATGGCCTGTCGTCGGTATGCTGCCATCCCTCTTGCTTGGCCTCCGCAACGACGTATATGAGTGGCTGACCGCCGTGCTCCGTGCCCGGGGCGGCACATTCACCTTCCGCGGCCCTTGGTTCAGCAACCTCCAGTGCGTCGTGACCGCCGACCCCCGCAACCTTGAGCATATCCTAAAGATCAAGTTCTCCAAGTTTCCAAAGGGGAAGTACTACCGGAACATCGCCAGCGACATGCTCGGTGATGGCATCTTCAACTCCGACGGGGAGGTCTGGCGCTGCCAAAGAAAGACGCTGAGCCTTGAAATGCACTCAGCTGAGTTCAGGTCCAGCACAATCCAATCCATCTCCGAGCTCGTTCACTTGAGACTTCTCCCGGTGCTCGAGCTGGTCCATGACAACCATACGCCGTTTGACCTCCAGGATGTGCTGCTGAGGCTAGCATTCGACAACTTGGTTATGGTCGCCTTCGGTATCGACCCGGGTTGCCTCCGGCCCGGGCTCCCGGAGGTGCCATTTGCCCGGGCCTTCGAGAATGCCACGGAGGCGACTCTTCTTCGGTTCGTCATGCCGACCGCCATATGGAAGGTGCTACGTTTCTTTGATCTCGGGAGCGAGAGGAGGCTGAAGAGGTCGTTGAAGTGCGTCGATGAGTTCGCCTACGATTTGATTCGGACGAGGAAGAAGGAGGTGGAGTCGGGCGCGGAGGAGAAGACGGCAAAGTCTGACCTCTTGACGGCATTCATGAAGCTGAAGGATGACAACGGGATGGCGTTTTCTGACAAGTTTCTGAGGGATGTCTGCGTAAATATGATACTAGCAGGGAGGGATTCATCGTCGGTGGTGTTGTCGTGGTTCTTCTGGCTGTTGAACCGGTATCCGGAGGCGGAGGACCGGATTCTTGGGGAGCTTAGGAGGACAATAGAGGAAAGAGGATATAACAGCGAAGGGGAAGAAGAGAAGAGTTTAGTGTTCAAGCCGGAGGAGCTGAAGAGGATGGAGTATTTACAGGCGGCTCTTTCAGAAGCTCTACGTCTGTACCCTCCTGTGCCGGTCGATCACAAGGAGGTATTATGGTAGTAGTTAATTTTGGGCCATGCATACTATAGAACATAAACATGACTTATCTTCGTATTAAAAGTAAGTTGGACGACTGACACTTAGCAACTTAATCCTGCATGCTCGCATGCAAAACAAATATTCATCCATTTGTAATTACCAGTGGATTTCTTCTATTTTTTTTTCTATACATGTATCTGTACTTTTAAGATTTGCTATATATATTGGTACGTAGGGTTATATGTGTGCATAGAATGTTTCTGACAATTATAAAGAAATGGGTAGTGCTATATTCTAAATGGATAGAGGTTTTCATGTTAAGATTTAAGAGTCATTTTGTGTTGTTCGGTAAAAGGTGACTGGTAAAAGATAAATAGATGCATGGCATCGAGTAGGCTCTCACAGACTTCCCCTCTCGTGATATTATTGATCTATATATCACACGCGCACATAGCGCATTAATTCCATGCTTGTATTCCATAAACTGCTATCTGAGGCAAAATGATACACGGTTATGTGTCGGGAAGTTACACTGAAATGAACTTTAGCCATGATGACAACTAGATGTCACCAAGTCAATTTTTTTGTACTTCGTTGCATGAGCTACAGCATTTTGTGACGTTACGTGGTCCTTAAAATTAAAACTCTTGAAACTATAGAGTGGAAAAACTTGTGAAAAAAATTGAATCTTATAACTTCCTACCACAAGTCAAAAATTTTATGCATGTTTCTTGTTTGATTTAGGTTGTGGAAGATGATGTGTTTCCTGATGGAACCATTCTGAAGAAAGGAACCAAGGTTATATATGCTACCTACTCTATGGGGAGAATGGAGAGCATATGGGGGAAGGACTGCAGGGACTACAAGCCAGAGAGGTGGCTCAAGGATGGTCGCTTCATGAGCGAGTCTGCATACAAATTTACTGCCTTCAATGGCGGACCGAGGCTGTGCTTGGGGAAGGACTTTGCCTACTATCAGATGAAGTTTGTCGCAGCTTCCATCCTCTATCGATACCATGTGAAGGTGGTTGAGAGTCATCCCGTGGTCCCCAAGATGGCTTTAACCCTGTACACCAAGTATGGATTGAAGGTGACCCTCTGTAGTAGGGATGAATCCAAGCTTCTCAAGTAGTAGATAAAGGATCTCAGGCTTCAAGGATCAAATTTAAAAGCCTTGTTAAGTATTAAGTTACGTAAATATTATAATAAGATGCCGGTCGTGCATGTACATCACTACTTTATCTAAAGAAGATGTCCTCACATTCTTGTGAGCTAAATGATCAGCTAACCGCGTTTCATTTTCTCAATTGTATAAACGAAAAAAACTTGCTAGTCTGACTTAACAATTAATATGTTGAGCCAGTCCAACTATCCAGTTTCAAATTGACTTCTAAAACTTTTAACTAAGTTTGCTCAGTCAGATCGGATTGATACAAGGTTCAAGTGGGTTAAGGATGGAAGCTTTTTTCTTAATATCACGGAAAATGAGCCTGATAGCAAGTGATATGATGAAAAATCAGCTCTATAATATGGCATGATTGGATTTGTCCGACTCCAGGCTGGTGTGGCACTATGCATGGTCAAGCTAGATCTACCCTGACTGATCTAAGAGCAGACTAAAAGTAACCGACCTCCAAAGTCACGTACCATCCAACACAAAGTTCTAGAGCCCGAGCAGACAGACACTCAACTCAACATCTATCCCAACCTGAGCCTTTTCACCTTGGGCGACAGCCCCCTGCCTAATGCTCAAGCGCACTCCTCTTATTATGCCAAATAATAAAGATTACAATTAATAATGGTCCTAAGCAGTTATGCAGTATCTTAAGGTAGTTATGATGTGATCTTGAATGGTTACGGTATGATTTCAGTCTGTTGCAACACTATTCTCAGAAGATTCAACACCCTATATATAGACTCAAAATTCCTTCACAAAATGTAGGATGACAGCACCTAACACCATTACTTTCGTCTTTTTTCTTCTACACTAAATTTCATCTCTTATTTAAGCATCGAAGGGCCCAACCGGAACTAATTCGGTGAGTCCTCTAATCTATTGCTGTCTTGCAGATCGACGGAGGAAATCCACATCACCGACCTCGAGATCGATGGCAACAAGTCCAGTAGTTGTTAGTTATAGTAAAAACAATTGGGTTTCTTTTGGAATGGGTTAGTAATGAGCCTTCTTGTAGTAATATTGGCTTGGTTTGAGTTGGGTAAGTTATCCAAACCTTCAACCTAAATCCACCAACTTGAATTTGAACTTACAATTTTCAACCTTCACTAACTGAAAGACATGCATTAGTTAATCATAACCCAACTTATAATAGTTTGGGTCAGGTTGGGCTTGAGTTAACCCATTATAAAAAGGTATTTATGTTGGTTGTATCCCAACCCAAACCCATAGCTCGAGCTATGCATGTGATATGTCTAGATATTTCCTAGGACAAGACATGCAAATCCAACAGAATGAATATGACTTCCATATTGCTAGACAATGTTCTCACCGTTTCAAAACAAGCTATAATAATTTCATTATTAACAAGTAAAAAAAAATGTCCACTTATAAATTTCAATTACTTGACTAGTATTAGTGACACTTTGACTATTCCTTATGTACTAAGCATCCTACGCTCTAAACAAAAAAAGTGATCACTACAGAAAAAGAGAAAAAAGTTGACTCTTAAATGCCGACACTATGGATATGCATCGGTAAGTTTAGCTCCCGCGCCAAATTTTGCTGACGCTTCTAATGAGCATCGGAAATTTAGAAAAAAAGACGACGCTTTTAAGCATCGTCGTAGGCCCAAAGCTAAGATGATGTTGGAAAGTGCGGGGAGTGGAACTGGGACGATGTAAGCGTCGTTGTTGTCCTCCGGCCTTCCACGACGCTTATAAGCGTCGTCGAAGGTCAAGACCTAAGATGATGCTTATAAGCATCGTCGAAAATGAAGACCCCCTCCAAACCCAGCGCCCGACCCCGAGCCCTCATTCTATCCTAGTTTTTCTCCTCTTCAGCGCCGCTGGGCCCTCATTCTACCCCCGTCTTCCTCCTCTCCGGCGTCGACTGTCCGACCCTAACATCCTCTCCTCCTCCTTCCTCTTCGGCGCTGACCGACCGACCCCAACCCCCTCTGTCCGAGGTATTTTTTCTCCTCCTCTCTCCCCTCCCTCCTTCTCGCTTGTTCTCCTCCTTCTCCTCCTCCTCTTCTTCGTGTGTTCGTGGGTGTTTTTTTTCTTATTTGTAATCTACGCATGCTATTTCTAGTTTCTAGCTTCGCCTCCGCCCGAAGATCTCCTCCTTCTTCCTCCCCTCCGGCGCCAACCGAGCAGCCCTCAAGCCTCGATTGAGCTTCGCTACAGCCCTCCTCTCCGATGTAAGCGTTAATTCCTTGCTCCTTGTACTCATGAAAATATTGAAAGCAACTATAACTTTCAATTCATGAGATATTTATTTTCATGAGATATTTATTTTAATTCCTTGCTCCATGTACTTATTGACTTATTCACCGGAAGTTCAGTGTGCTATATATTTCCTCTAGATATACAATAAAAACCTTAATTAATTTGAAATTCTGATGAATGTCTGATGAACAAGAAGTCGTTGATCTTAGCAATCTAATAGTTCATAACAACAAAAGCAAGATACTTCTATAACCCTCATGACTGTCAACATCTACATACTGTTAGATTGATGATTGGGTCCTTGGTTCTCTAATTGACAATTGCAGTGCTCAATCAAAGGTGCAATTATGACTAGTATGGCACCATATACATATTGATAATTCTGATCCATTTGATGCACAAGAAGCAGTTGACTTTAGAAATCCAACAGTTCATAACAACATAACCAAGATACTTCTACAGCCCTTATGACTGTCCACCAAGTCAGATTGTTGATTGGATTTTCTAATCAATAATTGCAGCGCTTGGAGGTGCAATTATGACCACTCTGACATCATGTGCAAATTGGGCTGAAGACAATAAAGTACTAGATACACTATCATCTAGCAAAATACAAATATCCACGAGGTCACCCTGGTGGTCAGTAAATAGTTACATCTAATAAGTTACAATGTGGATATGCACCAAGTCTTTACCATTTAACATTATCAGCAAGTTGCAAACCAATATATCAATTTTTCTCATATATGATACATGCTGCATGCAGAATATAATACATAAACATGCAAAATACAACTATATAAAATCCTGTATACGCTACATGTTTCGCAAAACCAGACACTTCGCAAATAAACATAAGATCCTTTTTCCCCATATGAGACATTTAGAATGAGCATAGGAGTAGCATAAGTGAACATAATGCAAAAGTTCTGATGAATGTCTGATGGACAAGAAGCCGTTGATCTTACCAATCTAACAGTTCATAAAATTTAGGATTGGAGGGAGACCAGTTCTTGAACAGTTGGATGCAATGGCTTAGGACAGCATGGCAGGAGGAAGATGGACATGTAGCACTGCCTTCCATTTGTCCTTCCACACTGCCAATCCTTTATCCATTTTTATTTAACAGTTTGAACTGGTTACTCTACATGTGTAGGCCATCCTTCTTCATACCCAAATTTTGTTTATCGTTTTTAAATAAATTGCATGAGCTAACAACTGAATAAGAATCTACATCACACATTCTATATAAACAATTTAAAGATAAAAATTAGCAAATAATAAATACTCAAATAAACATAGATATTATAGATTTATATACCAACCATCCAACACTTATTTCAAAGGGACCGGCATTCATACATATAACTGTTCTATTCAACAGTGGTTTCAAATAACCATAATACCACGCTCCAGCTTGACTGGCAATCCATAGTACCACACCACAATATCATGGTCTAGCCTATGATTGGCAATCTACATTATCTATCCAAATACCTCTTACTCAACCATCCAATTATACAAAACCCAATTTAGTCATGCCAAACACAAATATAATTTCACACTATATTCCTTGCAAAACTCAATGCAAGTGAGTATCACATTTTATACGAACCAAAATCATCGATATTTTATGATACATATATGCATAACTAAACATATATACATACAAATATACGTATATATACATCCATATAGGTGATCATGCACGGAGATCATTATTATCTCTACAACTGTAAAATTCAAGCAAAGTGAGCCAATCATAGAACCAACTTACATTTGACTACCATATACACAATACTAATTTAATTAAATATTTGTAGATTTTCTAATCCTAAGTTTGGATACTCAACTACCTCTAATGCTAGATTTTCCTGTCCTACCTTGATCCATACCAATTGTCAAAATCAAATAAATAAAAGTGTTAGGATTTCTATTGATTAAGAACTAGAATATTCTTGTTGGACTTCTTCTTGTCTAGATAATTGCACTGATATAAAGAATCAAGACCAACAATTAGAGAAGATTGCAAAGGAAATGACGACAACGATAGAAAAATATGAGGAAAGGATAGAGAAAGGACAAGGTTGGTTTAGTGATATCTAATGGCCGAAATACATCCAATCTACATAACAACCGGTCGGATCGAGAAATGAGAGTTCGATCTAGGCAAAGGCAACATAAGAGGGGTTATTAACGGTAGGGTCCATTGACGCCTAGTGAAGACTACTAGTGTGGAGGCTAATATAATGGGAGGTTGTAAAACATCGATTTAGAATGTACTACTAGAGTCAACCAAGAGACATAGAAGAGAAATAGAGAGGAAGGGACCCTCAATAGGGATCCACCTAAAATACATGGAGAGAGATAGTGAAAGAGAAAGAGAGAAGAAGCCCACTGATTTGGGGTTGTTGGAGAGAGAGAGAGAGAGAGAAAGAGAGAGAGAGAGAGAGAGAGAGAGAGAGAGAGAGAGAGAGAAGAGGGCTTGGGGACTAACTGTAAAACCCACCCAATAGACTGGGTGCGGTCCACTTGACTAGCCTAAATGTTTCGACCCAAATAAAATGGAAAAAAGAAAAATTTAAGGCGCGTGTGCCAAGCATGTGCGAGGAAGGAAGACGACTCTCGAAGGGAGTCTTCCTCCTACCCATGTTCGTCGGATGCAATCCGACTCTAGGCCAGATTTCAGTCGCGATTGAGCCTTATTTAAGCCCTCGTGGTGCCTCTTCCACTCTACTAAAGATTTCATCCCCGATCGGAGCACATTGTCGAAGTTTCTCTTCGATTTTTTGAATGTCGATTGCTGTTTGCGCCGTCGCCACAGCCAAACACCACCATAAACCAAATATGGACCTGACCACCTTTGATCTACCCTTCTCCTCTTTCTTTTGGACTCTTTGGGGCCTTAATTCCGAACGGTGATTGCCGAATTTTAGTCGAGAAGGGCAAAGCTCTATTTTTTCTATTTCTGGAAGTTTGATCCTTCTTTTCTTTTTTTGACTGTAGTTTGCCTCCGACGCCCATCACCGAGGTCTTCCCTCGATTCCCCGCAGTGATTAGAAGCGATGGCTGGGATCCTGACCACCGGAATGTCTTGGTTCCATGAGTTAAAGGGACGGAACCCTTAATTTTTACCTAGTTTTTCCTCACTGCCGACCACCGGATGCCATCGGCTGCCATCCACATGGGCAGCTGTGGGTCCCCTGACCCCAGGCACCACCCATAGCCATCCTTTCTCTCTCTCTCTTTCTCTTCCTTAGCTAGAGAGAGGCTTTGTTTCCTCCTTTCTTTCTCTTCTTCCTCTCTCTTATTTTTCTCTTTACTGGGCTTTCTCTTTACTCTCTCTCTACTATTAGATCTAGTAAGGTACTTCTCTTAATGATTTTGGATCAACCCCAGTCAAGAAACCTAATCCATGGTTGTCTGGCGCCGTGCCAGCATCCTACCTTGGCCCTTCTCAGATACTATTAGAATTGGTTTTCTCCAATCTCTATTGAACTACCTATATCCTAGTCCGAGCATGATCAAATGAATTTTTTTTGATCGGACCGACCGAAATTTCGAACACTCTTGCTAGGTCAGCCCTATAAGGGTGTCAGAATTTAGATTTTTTATTTTTAAATAATCATGATAAAACTGTGATGAGAATATAATTTTTAAATATCAAAATCTGAGAAGGATTTTCAAAATTGAATGGACTTATAGTTTGGATTCAGTCGCAAGGTAAGTGATATTTTACTTTTTCTAAATTTATCAGCAATTATAAAATTATTGTATTTATAACTTTTAAATAGTATTATTCATCATGCATGAATTTGATGAGCAATATAATATTATTGAATATATTCATTTCAGAATATTATGATGATATATGATCTTGTTATAGATATGATTGATCGAGTTCGACACTGCATGATTTCTTCTATTTTTTCAAATTGACATATTAAACCTAAAACTATTTGAATTTCGATGTGGCTATGTGAAGGACCTTGCCAATAGGGGCTATGTTGGCACTTGATTTGTCTTGAAGGTTATATCATAAGAAGTTGTGTGACATATCTCAAGCAGATATACAATTCTGAAGGACTTTGTTGCAAACTTATGTATAGTACACTGCAAAAAGTTGTGCGGCATTATGACCCTATCATAGAAAAAATTATGGTCATAGCTTAGGATTGATAAGATGATCAATTGAATATTTGAAAGAATTAAAATTTATGAATAAAAAGTTAAAGTTCAGAAAAGATTGGTTCGGATAACAGTACTGCATACATGCTTATTTTTTGCAAATTATTATATATTTAATTTTGTTAATTTATTTAGCTAAAGTGATTTTTGTTTACTACGCTGTTTAGCTTATTTACGACTTCTTATTATTTTACATATTCAGAAAACTAGCTTGACTGGGGTTTCAATATGGGAGAGCGACTAGCAGAATTTTATCACAAATTATCTTAGATTCAGGTTTATTTAAGTTGATGCAATACTTTAGAATATTGTTGAAATTGTGAGACCTTTAAATTTTGAGTTAGTTATTTAAAATAAAGCTTGAGTATTTCTATTTAAATTTACTCCATCGTATATGTATGATGTCATATTAAGATACCTTGCATACTTGTGGGGAGGATTCCCTTTGAGTATGCAGCAGTTGGCATGACCCTCAGTTTGTGAACTCAAGTCGAGGGCATGACTCTAGTGGTGATTGGTGGCAACAACGATGGACAAGAGCAGGAAGATCGATGGTAGACAACAATAGTGACCAATGGGCGGCCGGTGTAAAAGAAAAATAGAGTTTGGGCAAAAGTAGGAGATCAAAAGGGTGCTTGATGTCAATTCGAGCATCAACTTGCTCGTTGGTGGCTGAGCTCCGGTGCACGATTGTAGGAGATCGAAGAGATCTTGGCCAGAGGACTAGTGGTAGGTATTGTCACAAGAAAACAAGGAGGATACATGTTGATTGTGGAAGAAAGGGAGGCAATTGGCATAGCAAAAGCAAGCGCGATGTCGATAGAATTCAAGCCAACGGCGACGACCCGATGAAAGGATAGGTATGTAGAGATAGTAGGTGAGGTGTAGATATGGTATGCCAGCTTTGTTAAGGCCTCAAGAAGGACATCACTACAAAGAAAATCTCTAAGAAAAATGAAGAAAGAGAGGGAGAAGCAGTGGTGATTGACTTGGGTCGGGGGAGGAGCTATATAGAGGTAGAGGTAGAGACTAGTGTATATATCCTTGCCCCTAGCAAAGTCGGCAAGGAGTTGAAGCCGGTCTCCTCCAACTTGAATAGGGGCTCTACCTTGGGCTAAGCTCATTCGATGCTAAGCTTAGCTAAGGGATCAAGCCTCATTTAGTGCTAGGCCGAGTCTCATAGTTTGAATCTAGTCTAAATATACCTAACTTCATGAGTTCAAATTGAAGGCCTCTTTGTTTGGTTTATTTCTAGAAACTAAATATGCCTTGAAATATAAAAAGAAGAGTTGAAGAAAAAAAGCATATAATATGTATGATAGTATGAAAAATTAGAAAACATCTGGAACATAAATAAATCGATGGAAATTTCACAAAAAATATCTACTTAATTTTCATTAGAGGGAGCAGACCATCATAGATTCTACAACTCTCTTTGCATTGTTATTGCTATCCTTACCAAAAAATGAAAGAAGAGGAGGTGATTGGTCATGAGAACTAGGATAAGTTCTAAAGTTACGTCTGCTACTCCTTCATCAAAAATATTTTAGGGCATTAGTTATGTGTATTAGAAAAGTTATTTGGACCTACAAAGGCTTGGGTGTGAACTCTTTCTTTGAGCGGAAATGCTAGCCTCGCAACTCCATAACAACTACGCTTTGTGCATGACATTCATTCTTGCTTAGACGCCGATCCTTTTGTGCTATATTATGAAACAAAACTTTGGGATGCATGCACATAACCAGCTCCATTGCTCGAAAAGGAAAGAAAAAAGATGAATGGCACAACAACTAAAAAGACTGAAAAAAAAAGAAGAAAAGAAAAAAAAAGGGAGAGGAAGGGGACTGGAACAATTTTCATAAGCATATCCTCATATCCTTTTACTGATCTTATGACCAACAATCCACTATAAAAAAGGAACGGGAGAGGGACCGGAGGGTTTCTCGGCCAACTTGTAATTTAGACTCCTTAAAATTACAAAACATTAGCAGAAATGATTGAATGAAAAAAAAGGAGAACACCCCCCTTTCGGACTAGCACTCCTAGCTTCCCTCCCTTTGAAGTAGATTTATCAGCTCCACGAGTCACTAGAAAGAAGGTGAAAGGCCCACCACTTCCACTTCTTCATTCATGGCCTATTTATTTGATTGATCTCCCTTTCGTATTCATTCGACCTGAGGCTGAAAAAAGAGTCTTCATAAAAAGAAAGGTTCTTTTATGCAATGCATAACGGGCGGGCCTCGAAAGCCCTTTTTTGCTCTATTCTATAAATGCTTTCGTCTTGGATAAATGCGTATTGAATTGCTTAAGAACGCGTATAAGTCGTTCTAACGCGATCTGAGAGGTTGCACTGATAACACAATTCATCACCGTCCTTCTCACAAGAAGGCAAACCTGGTACGTTGATCGAATCTTGTTTCGCCACCGCTACGAGATCGTTCGGTAAAGACATAAAAAAATGACCCGGTGTCGAAATGGCGATTGAAGCGTCGGAAATAGCCAATGCGCTTATATCCTCGAATTGCACGAAACCCACTACCACTACCTTTTCGAGTCTTAGCATGCTTTTTTTAGCAATGAGTTGCAACCAAAAGTTAATGTACCTTGGCCTCGTATTCTTATGACCAACAATCCACTGTAAAAAAAGGAATGGGAGAGGGACCGGAGGGTTTCTCGGCCAACTTGTAATTTAGACTCATTATGTGAGGATCCGTACGGGCGTGTGTTTAGTCCCACATCGGTTGTTCACTGGGTAGATCTTGGATACTTATACAAGATCTAGGAACCCAAATAATACCTTCCGGCTAGCCATTTTGGGTAAGATCCTGGGTTGTTACTAATGGTATTAGAGCAAACCCGGCCCATAACCTATGTGGACTAGGGGACACTGCAGCACAGATCCATTGGGGCTAACCACGGGCCAATCGTGGTGTTTGTGATTAGATTTGAATCCTTAGCTTGACGAGGATGTCAGGACTTGAACGGGGGGAGTATGTGAGGACTTGTGCAGGCGTGTGTTTAGTCCCACATCAGTTATTCGCTGGGTAGATCTTGGATACTTATACAGGATCAAGAAACCCAAATAATACCTTCTGGCTAGCCATTTTAGGTGAGGTCCTGGATTGTTACAAATGGTATCAGAGCGGATCCGGCCCATAAACTATGTGGACTAGGAAACACTGCAGCACGGATCCATTGGGGTTGACCACGGGCCAATCGTGGTTTTTGTGATTAGATTTGAATATATTTGAACCATTAGCCTGACGAGGACGTCAGGACTTGAACGAAGGGAGTATGTGAGGATCCGTGCAGGCGTGTGTTTAGTCTCATATCGGTTGTTCGCTGGGTAGATCTTGGATACTTATACAGGATCTAGGAATCTAAATAATACCTTCCGGCTAGCCATTTTGGGTGAGGCCCTGGGTTGTTACACCTTAAAATTACAAAACATTAGTCTTAGCATGTTTTTCTTAGCAATGAGTTGCAACCAAAAGTTAATATACCTTGGCCTCTAACTCGATGGGGCTTCTTAAACTACCATTATCTGAATATCCTAGGCATTTAGCTTAGCAAGACCCTGTTGTAGGAAAAAATAGAAAGATAATAGAATCAAAATGCACATTAGACTTCTCATTTTCAATGGTTTTAATTAAAATTTGTTATAAAACTTATAGCCGATGATGCATGACTATACAATGGAAGATAGCCCTCAGCAATGTATCTCCACTCGTAGACCTCGACGAAGGTGAGATTTGAACCCAAATCTTTTGGTATAACCATTTAGGCCCGGTTTGGGAGAGCTGTTGGTAGTGGAGCTTTTGAAAATAGACCTATTAGAAGTAGAGCTTTCAGAAGTAGAGCTTTTATAAAAAGTTATTCGTTGTTTGGTAACTACATTTTTAAAGTGCTGTGGCACTTTAACATGTATTTGGTAAACAAACTAAAAAAGTACCTTTATATGAAAAAATTACCATAAAAGATGTTGCATAGTATTATACAACAGAGCATAATAAAATATAACATATATTAATACATGAATATATAATATAGTATAATATTACTGTAATATAGTATAATATTATTATAATATAGTAATATAATATTGTATACTATAACATATTATAGTAAGCTTGTAACTTCAAATTTGTGTAATTTAGTTTTTGTTACCCAACCCTAACCAGCAAACAGACAGAAGTACTCTTGGTCTACTATTGACAAAGACATTCTAGTCTTCCAAATAGTAACATAGTTGCCATTCACAAACAATAATAGTCCAATTAAAGCCATTGTTGATCCTATTTATTGCTTCAAACTTATGACCCTATCTAATTCTTGTCCAGCACAGTCTAGAACTATTAAAGAAGGGAGACAGTCTACTTGCCATCCTTTATCTATATTTGTTGGGACCTTGAAGTCCCTTCTGCAAAATCCAAAGAACTGACATAGAGTGGAGCATGCTGCGTACTTATCAACTCCTGAATAAATTATGAACGCGACGTTCACATCAGTGCTAGATTCGGCACAAGTCAGCATCATGACTTTGGTCCAAACCACATTTTTGTGTCACCAAGGTTGGGCTCTAAGCATTTTTACTAATGAGGAACTCATGGAGACAAACCATGGCACAAAGTAAAAATAATTCATGGCATGAAGGTATTGGATCAATTGGTGCAGTTTACAGGCCTATGTAATAGATGGTGCAGTTATGATATCAAACGCATGGCTTGTTGTTCAGATGGGTGAAGATTTTTTAGAAGATTTTAACATGGGCTTCACCTTCCTATTCCACAACGACAAAGCACTGAAGCATAGTGGGGCTATGATGTAGAAAAGCCAAGATTTTCACAATGATGGAGCAATGAAGCATTTCTTTTCGATGCCCAAGTTTGTGTTCCTAAGCATTTTTCTTAGATTAGTACCTCTACTTTTCTTAATTGGCCACATTGATGAATCTTCTGGATCAAAACAAATGCTTATTAATGATTCTCCTGTTCCAACCTCCAAATGCGGATCAACAAGTCATGTGGTCTCACTTCTTTGTGATACATCACAATCCTAACATCTCTGTTTAAGTAGCTTTTGCTCGTTGGTCTCCCAATCATAATTGCATGTAGATTTCTAACATCTTGTTGATGTAATAGGGTGTGGAGGTCCATGAGGTGCACTGTGAACAGACGCGATAGACTAAACTAAATGGTACCCTCAAAATATTGCTGAATGATTTTGTGGGGTTCAAGATATGTTATCTTGATATCAGATCCCGTATTCCATACCGTCCGGTTTGCTATGAGATGGCGTGCCATGGTGGGGTCAAATGTAGATACTGTTAGGACATGAGATACAGGATCAATGACATCAATTAATTACCTTAGCAGGAACTCAAGTAGATGTCAACGAAAAAAAGAAGGTATAATCTAGAATCAATACTAAAACACTTCAGATTATAGTAGTCTTTCCTATCAACAGCAATAATTTGTCCTTCCAAGTTTCCAACATTTGATCCTCTGGAGGCGCCTTCAAAAAATTCATTTGCCTTTTAAGTCTATGGCACCCAAAATGGTGCTCAACTATAGCCAGATGGAAAGTGTTGGTTTGTGTGAAGGCCTGGTCCAAACCCGATCCACTTAATCAGCCCGGCCCATTGCCGGCCAAGCGCGTGTTACGCGCATGACAAGAATGGAAGACTCTCAGAGGAAGTCTTCTTCTCCTTCGGCAATTCCGACTAGGAGTTGAAGTCTTAGGGCTTCTAAGACCCTAGAGCTCTTCAATATAGAAAGAGTTCTCTCCCTCCCGACCTCTTCATTCCAAGCAATCCTCCTCTTTTTCTCTCCTTCTTCCTCTTTTTTTCCACTGAGTTCGCGGCTGCCCGTCTCCGCACTCGCTGGAAATCAGGGTCGCTAACACCTGCAAAGCTGAGGTAACGACCCAGCTTCTTCCTCTTTGTTTCGTCTTCTCTCCATGACCCTAAGCCTCCAACCACAGGCTGAAAAATTCGTTGAAAATTGATTAGAAAACTCTCCTATTCACCGTCCCTTGTTTTTGTTGTTTCTCTTTATTTTTTAGCCATGTTCGCTGCCGCCGCTCGTCGTCATAGCTCCCGACCTCTCTTCTACGTCGACCTCTAGCCGGTGCTAGAGCCCCAACCATCAGTAAGCGAGCTGAGACACAAATCCACCGATCTAAGAATGCCTCTATTCCACCCCTATTTTGATCATCGTCTCCCTTTTTGGCCGCCATTCATCACTGCCGACTGCTACCACTTGCAAATGAACCTCCAACTACATTTTCGGCCCTCCAGTGTTGACTACCACCATGACCACAACCACCGGCCCACTCCTTTCTCTTCTGTTTTGCCAATAAAGAGGAATAAATAAAGGAGGAAAAAGAAGATAAGAAGAAGAAGAGAAGCCTCTCTTTGTCTCTCTCATTTCCTCCCTTCTTTCTCTTCTCCTTCTTTCTCTCTCTAGGAGACCTATGGATCCCAGTATAGGGTCCTATTGATCTGATCTATAAACCCGAGTTGACCCTTGGAAAGAGGCTCTAAACTGCCTTGGTGTTCGGGCTGCCTACTAGGCCAATCATACCGACCCTGTTAAGTATCCCTAGAACCCAATGATGATAAACTCTATCGAATGACCTTGACCCCATTGAGTCCATACTCCATGATTCATTAACTGAGTTGACCTATCCAAAGCTGTCGTACTCTGTCACCCAACCAATCATTTTCTTTTTTTATTATTTTAATTCTATTAAAATCATCGAATAGAAAATAATTTTATTTTTAATATTTTAAATAGAGGTAACCAAAGTTTGACGGTCTAAGGTGAAAGAAGTAAATTTTGCACTTCTTATTATTTTCAAATTATCATGTTTTTCATGTATAAAGTTGGCTTGAAAAAATATCATGTCTTTCTTAAAATTATAGATCAACATATGTGTTATAAAAATCATATTTTATTATAAAAATATTTTCATAAATATTTTAATAAAAATAACTTTGTTATGAAATATAAATCTGATCATGTTATTTAGTATTTTTCCATCTATTTATATGTATGTTTAAATATATATATATATATATATATATATATATATATATATATATATATATATATATATATATATATATATATATATATATATATATATATATATATATATATATATATAAGTTTTCTAAAAGCTCTCAGATAGCCTTGTATGATTTCTAAAATTGGAGAAATCGACACTCTAGAGCTAGCATCAAATGAAAATGGCTCTCTACCAATATATTAAAGTTGGTAACGAATAAGAACTATAATATCTTGTCGATTATGAAAATGACCCTATCACGGATTATAGTGATTATAGCATGAATATCCATGAGCAATATTTGATTCAGGGTTAAATGATATGAAGAATGATTTACGAATTTATTTACATTAAACTTGAAGCTATGATTATGAAATATGAATAATTTATGTATGTATGATTGGCTTTATACTTGTTTTAATATACTGTATTATAAATACTTTATTTTGGTAATAACTATTATTTTTATTAAATGATGCATTGTAATGAAAAAACTTATACTTGATCCGGTAAAGTAAGATTTTCTTATTGAGTTGTGTCACTCGTATATGTTTATTTTTATTTTTCTCTCTCCAAACAAATAGAGTCGATAGAAATGAATGATGGTCCAGGCTTGGAGTTCGGGCTAGCAAGCTTGGCGATTTTGTAAAATAATTTTAATATTTCAAATTGAGTATGAATTTATAGTTAATAATTTTCTGAATATTAAAAATTATGGATTTGATATTTAGGTTTAAATTTAGATGCTCTGAATCAGTATTGGTTGCATTTAATGGATAGTGAAATTGGACTTTATTTATTATATTTTGTTTAAGATGAATTTCGAAGTTAAATAAAATTTTTGATTTCATGTTATCGTGGGTTGTACCCCTTGGTAGTATGGCTATGTTATGTCCCGAACATGATAGTTTGTGTTCCAAGATCTTGCTATTGAACAACAACATTAACTTACTACAAATGCTGAAATAATATAATCAATATTGATTAATATTAATATGAATTTTGATTAAAAGTATTGCAAATTGAAATAATATCATATAACTTAATGAAATAAATGTAATATTTTAATATTTATAATTATATGTAATTGAAGGAATATAATTGCATGATATATAATATATAATATACTATAATATGGTACAGATGTCAGTAATAGCATATTCTTAATAAAATAGAAAATATCGATATTAAACATATGATAATAATAAAATATCAATACAATATATTAGAAATATGCTATATATGTACTAATATAATACATAAAATATTATATGATATAATAGATAATAAATAATTGTAGCATACTTACATTAAAGTATTAATTATAACAATAAATATATAATTTTCTATTGTTACTTCAACACATGTCCAAGATCGGGAAAATGATATCCAATCTTTCCTTGGGTATGGTTTTACCCCTCTGTATGAGAATCCAATACTTAGTGGAATCAACATTCTAATGTTCAAATTAGTTACCAAACATGAAAGTAGATCAGATTGGAGTTTGATACCCATTACCACTTCCCAATTCTTGTCAAGCATGCAAGCAACCAAACATGGTCTTACCGGAAACATCTTTGGTTTATTGACAGTCTTTTTCAATATCAATCTTTCTAATTATGCCCACTTCTATCTTAATCCTTGTCTTCTTGTCTCTACTTTCTACCTGCCGAGGCTTCTCACTTGGATTCTTGTATTTACAACATCTTCTTAATGAAATGATGGGAAAAACCAATAGCTCTTTCTCATGCAAGTGGTGTCCTAGTCCACGTTTTGTGAAATCACTTCCAAATTTTAGTTCAACAGCGAGCGAGCTACCTTCTTTAATTTCTTCTGGACCGACATTCCAAAAACTCTCACATCTACTCACCTGAATTAGCTATGAATACAGTGGGACTTTGGTGCTACATTTGACCCAATACTCAACATCTTTAGCTCTTAGGATTATCCTGTAAAAAAATATAAAATATATAAATAAATCTACTTCATTCTATCAGCTTAAGCTTTTGGGACAAGTTGTGATTTTCACCCATTAAAAGAAAAGTTCCGCCCACATATGAAGAGTATAAGAAAATATAAAATATATAAATAAATCTACCTCATCTTATCAGTTTAAGCTTTTTACCTCCTTGAACTATCTTTACCAGCCATGTTGATGAAATCCCTCCATCAAAAATAAATATTCATCAATGAGTCGCCTGTTCCAACCTCCAACTTGGACTGTCAACTTATGGAATCATATTATTCCTTTATCTCAATCATACCCCCAACGCCTTTATTTCAGTAATTATTGTGCCTTATAATCAATATCATATGGGTGTGACGGTCCACACATTTTGGAACTACTATACCTACTACTTCCGAACTCAATGTGTGCAAAAGTAAGCTTCATTTGTCCTTTTGTCAATCACAGTATGAATTAGGTTGGATCTATAATCCTCCTTTCAGTTGTAATTCCTTTGGGTGCTCTAGTTCAATTTATCAATCCGTATTGGCAAAATACTTGGCACGAACTCTCTTTCAAAGAAAAAAAAGGAAGAAGAAAGAAAGAAAGAAAGATAAAACAGAGAGGAGAAAAACTTGGCACCAAGTAAATGTTAATAAAATTTAACTCCAGCCAGTTTCTCTTTTTCCCAGCCTAAAATTTTTTCCGTTAGTGAACCAGTAGAGAGGATCATTCTTGCTGAACACATGCAAGCACATTTTCCAACTATCTCAAACAAGAATGTCATCTTTACAATATAGTCATTGATTCTCAGATAGAGAACTAGCTCATAAGCATGCTCACGATAATGCAACATGAGAATACAATAAACGATAGAGGTTTTTCTGGGAGGAGGCATACATACATACATACATACATACATACATACATACATGTATGTATGTATGTATGTATGTACACACATATATACATAAATATATACAGAGAGAGGTAGACTTGGCTTCATTTGAGTGGAACGGAGCGGAGAACCACACGTGTGTAGCCAAATCTCTCTCTCTCTCCATAAGTATATATGTATGTATGTATGTATGTATTCATATGTATGTAAGCACATAAAGGCAGCATGGATGTGGAGCCTGAGGGGGACATTATGATGCTAGAACAATTACAGTACAAGAACAAATGGCATGTCATTCCACTATGCTTATATGGACATGAACCTCAGGTGCCCACAAACCAAGGGGCCTACGCTTCATACTCTATATTTTGAAACTGATAGCCTTATTCAGTGTGACAACTTATGCAAAAAGTGATAGTGGATTAATTCTATATATGAGATATAATACCTTCTAAAATCAATAATTCCATCAGTCAATTACAATTATAAATGTACAAATAGGTAGGTATACGACTAAAAAGATCATGCACTGTCCTTGTTACGTTGTTTAAGCTACAAGCATGCTTTCAGCTTCTATATCTTTGTCTTCATTAAATCCTTCAATTTGAAACACTTGTCATGGACAGGACTAATTGTATTGTGCTTTCACCTTTCTTCAGGTATTTTGATAAAATTCTGTCATGGTAATATCACAGGTTCGTGCAGTATTTTGTTTTCACTTTGATAGTATATGAAGCATAGAACAGTTTGTTAAAGCAAGTAAATAATTTAATGCACCTGTATGTAGAAGAAATGCTCCATATAATAAATGCCTCAATTGATATAAAAGAGCACTCAGTCAATACCTGCTATTGAGCCTACATCACTCTTTATTTGTCAGTCAAGATGTTCAGAAAATTCTATGAAATTTTGAAGTGGCCACCCCTACAGCCTAGTGATACCGTGAAAGATGATCTACAAGACTTGTCAACTGAATACAGAAGACATATATGCTTCCTACTTTAACTAATATTGCAGGCTAATAAAATTTAAATACAGTACCTATTCAGAAATTTATCATGTTCATTCATTTGGAAGAATGAGTTACCAAGAGATAGAAACAATTCCACATAACCATAAATATCATGAATTGGCAATCACTTAGTAATACCTGATTCATGAAAATATGGTGAAAAAAACACCTTAATTCATGTCTGTGAAGAGAGATTGTACAGAACCAAAATTTTGACGGAGTTGACAATGGAGAGTTCAAACAACCTCGAAACACCCAAGCATATGAAATGCGACCTGAAGCAAAGCACAGAAGAATAGATTAAAAAGATGAAAGGATATAAAGAGCTAAACTAGTTCCTAGGAAAAGGGTATTTTAGCAATTGATATGTGCAAGAGACACAAGAAGTCTTATGCAAGTCCAATCCTGGTGAACCATGTTACTGAATTTGCAAACCGGAATTTGTGCAAATTAAGACATACTCTTTAGTCATCACATTTAGGATGGCAATGAAGTTATGCAACCATAACCATAATCATCAAACCTTTCCTAACTATCGGAGGTCTGCATATGAATCCCCATTCAAAAATTAGTCCTATTTGGAACAAATTGTGGTCTCACCACAAGCTTCTCTATGCCTTCTTCACAACTTGCATCCATGTTAGCTTAAGTCTTCGCCTTGTCTTTACAAACCCAAAGATAGTGTTAGATATATCTCCTTGCCATCATCTCCGTACGACTTCCTTCTTGGAACCATGTTGAACGTGCCATACCGTTTCGACTTGTTCTTCATCATTTCATCTATATTCGGTGCAACTCAGTGTAGCTCCTCCAATATGCTAATTCCAGATTCTAACCTTCCTAGTTTTCCCACTCATCCATATCTACAATCTCATTTTATCGCATTAATTTCTTACACCATCTTTATTGACAAACTCTACAAAATATTAAATAGAAAGCAAGTCAATGTAAGCACAGGAGATGAACCAAGGAGAGATGAAATTGCTAAGATAGATGCGACTTGAAGCTAGAAATGAGAGTACTAAAATTTTAAACAAACTAAGCAACCTAGGAATTTCATTACTAATGGATGTTAACCATATAAAGCCAATTGAGATGGTATGAAGATATATAGCAAGATTAATAGGAAGTTTCTTTTAAAAGTATATACTGAAAGAGATACGTAAGAGAAGTTGGAGAAAAGTTGTCTGGAAGATTTGGAAACCTTGCATCAACAAGGAATGATCCCTTGACATAAAAGAAAAATGAAAAAGGATTAAAATTCTCACATTTACATGGAAAGGAAAGCAAATGCTTGCATGCTCAAGATATTAATTTTCTAATATTTGGTGATCCCATCTAAATGAAATTTGACATAAGAATATATCTAAGAGTCATGCGATGGAAACTAAGCTTGGTAGAGACCATTAAATAATATGAAGTAGATGCATAGTGTGAGAAAGAGCTTTTTCGTCTAACTTTTTTTTAAAAAAAAGACAAATTCTTCATTCCTTTTTCCTCTCTTTTGATAAACGATACCTAAAAGAGCCGC
This sequence comes from Phoenix dactylifera, assembly GCF_009389715.1. Classification (NCBI taxonomy): domain Eukaryota; kingdom Viridiplantae; phylum Streptophyta; class Magnoliopsida; order Arecales; family Arecaceae; genus Phoenix; species Phoenix dactylifera. The sequence goes on from NW_024069114.1 coordinate 42,871, forward strand.
ATGGAATGGGCCAACCCATCACTGCCTTGGGCCCTTGACCAAGACGAGGAATGTTAGCAAGGATGGAACTCAAAGAGGCCCCGACGGGTGACAACACCAAGGGGACAAGGCCCACTTTTATGAGCTGCTACCTGGCCCAAATTTTAGCCTTGTAAGGCATGAAAAATGGGAAATGTAGATAACCTGTATTGATCCATGTCCCACTTCAAACCTCCTCCACACAGTGATCAACTTTAGTTCAGAATAAGAAACATTGTTGTTGCTACCGATATGGATCGCCTCCGTGGACCAACAAAACAACAGATGGAGGGTGAAAAGCTAGCTGGATCGGCTCCAACCGAGCTCTCCAATGCTTAAGTTAGTAAAGATTTTTGTGGGAATGGAGAAGGAGAAAGAATGAACAGAAAAGATAGAGAGACATAGTTTCCTCTTGCAAAGTGAATTTTTCATTGCCTTTTTTGGAGAGCCATTTGAATCCATTTATAGTTGAAGTCTTGGATCTTCCGAGATTGCATTCCAACAAACTCAGGTTTGTAGTGCAATTGTCCACTGACGTGGCGTAACAACCTTGAGGTTGTGTTGTAACAAACTAGCGCATGATGGAACCGAGTGTGCTCCTAAGGCGGTGGAAGCCGAGATGCTCCTCCTCGAAGAAACCTTGCTCATCTTTGGTCGGCAGTCAAAATCATGGGATCGAGCTGAGAGGATGCCAACCTCGTGATTTGAACACTTCTGCTCTATTTGGTTCAGCTAGAAAAAACAAACTGATATGCTCTTGGGGGAATTTAAGCATATGGGGACCGACGTGGGCTATGTTGGATGAATCCTCGTACACCACATCATTGTATTCGTAACTGCTACATCGATCACGTGCCTTCAACTTCCTCAGCCAAGCTTAGAATGGTATCTCGGCTTGAGGAAGTAGTATGTTCGGCAGTTCAGAAGGTCAGGCTTGATGACATCAGCTTCTCGGCAGTTAATACTTGTCTTATAATCTGAAATCCTCCATTAGAACATGCAACACTTGGAATCCTACGTTGCAATCATGGTGGTCGCTCTGAATCTAGACTTGTCATTCGGCATTTTAATGACTCTACTTCATTCACAGCATGTAGGGCATGTGGCACTTTCTAGATGGCAGACCCCCCTGGGTACGGTTTGTGTTAGGAGTTTGGTAAAAAGGAGCTTTCATTTAAGCCATGCATTTAGAGGCATCTGGGTTGTTCGTGGTATTATAAGAGAAAGGTGATGCCCCTTCTCCTTCTTCTTCACCTTCCTCTTCCTCCCAAGTGCTTGAGACTGGAGTTCTGGACCTTTTGGGGCTTAGGTAGCTATATAGAGAGTACTTTCCGTCCTTAGTAAGTATAACTTCTTCATCTTCTCCTACTTCTGGATTGTCTTCTTCACATCTAGCATCCATTAAAGACAGGCCAGTCGAGTCAAATAGAGTTATCTCGGAAGTCGACCTCAACCAGATTAGGAGAACATATACCATTTTGATCTTCGCAGGGCATAAGTTGCCCCTTCCTAATTAGAGAGTCTTCGACCAAAGGGCAAATCTATTTTCTTTGTATGAGGACACCCTAAAAGCAGGTATAAGATTCCTATTCATCTGTTTGTTATCAAGGTGCTAGGTACCTAGAGGCTGGCCCCCATGTAGCTCATCCCCAATAGTTGGCGGATGATCGTAGGTTTTATTTGTTTCTATGCTTTTCGCTACCTAAGATTTAGTGTAGATATTTTTGGATCAATTTTTATTTTAAAGAAATATCCTACCGAGAATGAGTGGTGGTACTTGACCTCGAGGAAGAGAGTTAGGTTTTTGCCTGACAACCCCTCTTCCATTCACGAGTGGAAAGACAGGTACTTTGTGGCCACATCTTTTTCTGGTCGCTGGTCTGTCTTGACCTGTTGGGGTGCTGCCACTAAGAGGCCCAATAAGGTATGCTTTTTGGAGTGTTAGGAGAAGAAAATAGTTGAATCTTTAGGCCGGTTGTGGGCAATAAGTTCTGACCAGCTATTTTCAATTAAGAACCTACTTCAAGTTGGCTTTGCGGACCTTGTGTCCTCGTGTAAACCACCTACCTATTCTATACTTGCTTTATTTAGCTTTTTCCTTGGTCTTGTATTTATGTCACCAAGTTAACTTGTGTTGCAGCAGCCGAAATAACATTGTGGCAAGAAGATTTGATGAGGGTCACCTGAGATGCCAGGAAAAAGGCCACGGACAACACTTTGATCGGTCGAGGCGTTAGCTTCGGAGCCTACAATAGAGAACACTGTGAGATAAGCCTTTTGGGTCTGCAACCCAGCAGGAGGAGGTCAACCATGGCAAGGCCTTAAGGGCTCGGGAGTCCAACTAGGGTCCGAGCTCTGAGGCGGTTGAACCAAGCTTGATGACCTCCATAGCCAAGTGGGTCGATCTAGTCGATGAAAAGTCTGTATAGAGCAAACGCAAGAATCCTAATGCCCTTTGTGGGATGATATTCGCTCTTCAAGAATAGGTTAGATTGGGGAAGATGCAGGTTTTAGAATTTGGGCTTCTGGTGACTCATTCAACTATGATAGTAAGTGTTAGCTCTCCTTATTTTCCTTATGTTTTTATTGTTTCAGGGTCGATGTAATCTAGCGATCCATCTTGCAGGCTGCATATGGCATCAGGGCTCTTCAGGATAGTCTTTAGAGCATGGGGCCTTACCTGGATAAGGTCAATGCCAGACAGAGGATGTCAATAAGGAGAGCAAAGACGCCAAGAGGAGGGCCAACAAGGCCCTACAAAAAGCTAATGAAGTAGCCAAACAGTGAAAAATTGCAAAGAGCTCGGGCAGAAGATGTCGAGTAGAGATTGGAGAGTTGAGAACATGAGTACATGCTCCTTCAATGCAATCAGGCCATCCTCAAGAGACGCCTGGCCACTTTCGAGGAGAAAGTTAGGGATTTGAAGATCGAGGTGGCGAATAGGGGCTAGCAAGCCATCCTCGAGTATAAGGGCTCCCCGATATTTGTAAAAGAGCTCATGCAGGTTAGAAAAGAGTTTTATGTAGTAGGCTTTGAGTACTATATTGAGCAAGTAGGAGTCCTCTTCCTAGGTGTGGATCTTAGCCTCCTAGATGCTTATCGCAGTATTTACTCTCTGAAGATCGGCCGGACGAGCAAAGGCCTCATGTAGAGGGACCAGTAATTGTAGAGAAGTCTATAGTGGTGACTCCTGTAACTGAAGGGCTTGTCTCTGAGGCACTTTCTACTGAAGGTCCGATGGACAAGAAGCTAGTTGTTGATGATCCACCTCTTAAGGAGTATCACAAGCTTGTGATAGCGAGGGGCCGATGCCAAAACTCACCATCAGTGTTCATCTATATGGAGAATTCACTGCTTAAAGATCCCTCCCTTCCTTCACCGCCTTTCGACCTGCAGGAGTATACAATCAAAACTTTTGGACACTCAAGCCCGGGATTGCGGGGATCCTTGCTGAGGAGCCCATGGAGAGCTAGAGCCACTCGTCTCTTTATCTTTCTATGCTTTTTTCCTCCTCTTCTTTTATCATCTTTGGCCCTAGGACTGGCAAATCTTTTGTATTAAACTTTTTCCTTTTAAAGATTTTACTTTTTTGCATATACTAGCATTTTGCCTTTGAATGAGGATATAGTATAGAATGCTTGCTGGAGTATAATAGATTTGAATGACCATATAGGTATATTAATAGGGCACTCAAGCATACCTTTGCCTAGGTTTGTCCTTTAGGATGAGCTGGGCTCTTAAGATGAGGAATTGATGAGATGTTTTAGGTCATCGTGCTTGATGAAGCTTTAAGTTTTGCTGCTCTTCAAGGCTTACTTTGGTTGTTGCATGATAATCACCACTGTGAAGGTCTTTGTGCTGCCATGGCAATCTTATGCCTTTGTGTAAGCCTTCGGTCCTACTTTCTAGGTGATCACGCTAGGAAGGATTGGAAAGGGCAGTCCTGGTGCCACTATGGTTGATGGCTATGATGAAAAATATCTTCTCAAAATCCAAACCCAAAGGACAGCAAAGTTAGCCCGACTAGAGTGCCACTATGTTCAATGGCAACGATAGAGGCATACCTCCTTGGATGCTAAACCTCGTTGGTGGCAAAGTTGGTCCAACTATAGTCCTCAGTCTTGGGTAGCTATGCTACCGCTTTGGTTGAAGGGTGCGATAAAGGCGTACCTCATGAAACTCCAAATCTTTGAGTAGCAAAGTTGGCCCAACCATATTGTTTTACCTTCTCGGACCCCAAACTCAAAGAATGGTAAAGTTGGCCCAACTGGAGGGCCACTACAAGCAATGGTAGTGATAGAGATGGATCTCCTTAGACCCTAAATCCCATAGGGCGGTAAAATTGGCCTAGCCATAGCTTTCAACTTTGGGCAACTAGGCTGCCGCTCTAGTTGTTGGCTATAATGGAGGCATGCCTCCTCAGACCCCAAACCCTAGAGTGGCAAAATTAGACTAATGAGTTGTATTCTTTGATGCAATCATGCTGCTTGGTTGGTTGAGGTTGTGGAAGCCTGATCTTCCTTTCTCGTCACACTCAGAGTGGAATAATTTTGATCTCTATTTTTAACTACATCCAATGGAAAAAAATTGCACCTTCATTAATAATGTAAACTGGAGAACACAAACTCAAGATGCATAATGATAAATGTTCAGTAATAGTAGATTCTCAAGTTCATAGAGTCTTAGCTCTGAGGAAGTAGAGTTCCATCAAGATGTTGCAGGCATTAAGTTCCAGGATGCACTTTCTCAGCAACTTAGTAGGGTCCTTCCTAATTTAGGATGAGCTTTCCCAATCCTTCCTCTATCAGTTGAGTTCTTCGTAGCACTAAACTCCCAAGATAAAACATGTGCTCCCTGACCCTATAGTTGTAATATTTGGCCACTCTATACTAGTATGTAGCCACGAAGACCTATCCTTACTCTCAGACTTCTTTAATAAGTTCTAGCTTAACCCTCAGATTATCTCGATTTTGCTACTCATTGTAGCATTCCACTCAAAAGATTGGCATTCCAATTTTCATAGGTATCACAACTTCAACTCCAAAGGCAAAGGCAGAAAGGTGTATTCGAGGTGGATGTTTTGCTAATCGTATAATACATTCACATGATGTTGGAGAGCTTGTCCACCTAGAGGCCTTTAGCTTTATCTATCTAAGTTTTTAGATCTTGCAAAATTATCCTATTTGTCACTTCTTCCTGACTATTGGCCTGCAAATAAGCCATTGAGGTGAACCCATTCTCAATGCCTAACTCTCTGCAGAATTTAGTGAAATGATTATTATTAAATTATTTTCCGTTGTCGATCACTAATACCCATGGAATGCCAAATCTGCAAATGATGGACCTCCAGATGAAGTTTCTTGTGCTCTTCTCGGTTATCCAGGATATTAGTTCTGCTTCAACCCACTTGGTTAAATAATCTATCACCATAATCAAAAATTTCTTCTATCAAATAGTCAAGGGAAAGAGCCCCAAGATGTCCAAGCCTAACTGAGTGAAGGTTCATGGGCTAATAATTCGAACCATCTCAGTTGCGAGTTGGTGTAGAATATTTGAGAATCACGAGCATCTGTCACACTTCTAGATGAACTTGACTGCATATTTCTTTAGGGTAGGCTAATAATAGTGCTATCTCAGCACCTCGTAAGCAAGTGCCCTGTCCCTAAGTGATTACCACAAATTTCTTCATGCACATCCCGCAAGACGTAATCTGCTTCATCCAGTCTAAGACATCTCAAGTATGGCAAAGTAAAGGATCATTTATAAAAGTTTTCATTGATGAGCATGTACCTAGCTTTTTGGAGTTTGACCCTTCTAGTCTTTGCCTTTTACTTGGGTAGGCTTCCATCTCGGAGATAACCGGTCAAGGGATTCATCCAACTTGGTTGATGGTCTATCTGCATCATGGTACATCATCCTCGATGCTCCTACAACGTAGAACCTTAGCACGGATGATGCATCCAAGTTGAGTGATACCGAGCTGGCCAACTTTGATAGTAAATCTGCTTTATTGTTCTTGGATCTTGTATTTGATGGATGTTGAAGTACTTTAGATTGGAGATGAGCTGCCACACCTTATTCAAAAAGTGAATCATCATTCGTTCTTTAGCTTCATTCTCTCCTCTAACTTGGTTCATGAAGAGTTAGGAGTCATTGCACACTTTAAGTATATCCATCTCGATCTCTTTAGCAAGCCTCAAAATGACACCAAGGACTCATATTCGGCTTCATTATAGGAAGTCAAAAGCTCAAATTGAAGGGCATGTTCAAGTGATTCTCCCTTGAAGCTTATCAGTATCAATCCAACCCCACTTTCGGCTGCATTGGAGGACCCATCCACATATAGGGTCCATGTATGAGGATCATTGGTCGAGGTAGGAAATTCCTCCATACCTTATTATTTGCAAGGATACACTCAACTAGAAAATTTGCAAAGACCTGAGCTTTAATGGGAGAGCGAGGTCTGTACTGGATGTCGAACTTTCCAAGCTCTGAGAACCATTTGACTAATCCTTCGATGTCTCAAGTTTCTGTAAGATCTACTACAGTGGCTGGTCTGTCAAGACCATAATGGTATGAGCCTGAAAATATAACCTTAGTTTATGGGTTGATATGACCAAGGTATAAGCTAATTTTTTTTGTTCTTTGATACCTCATCTTGACATCATGAAGCAGCCGACTAAAGTAGTAAATTGGCTTCTATCTATTTTTTTCTTCTCTAACCAACACCAAGCTGATGGCCACTAAGGATACAGCCTAATAGAGGTAGAGTTCCACACTCAGTTCTAGGCAAGAAAGGTGCAGAGGCAATCCAAGGGCTCTTTTGAGCTCATCAAAGGTATGTTTGTGTTACTCAGTCCATATGAAGTTCTTAAGACACTTTAGGAACTTGAATAAGAAAAAAAATTTATCTGCTAATCTCAAGATGAATCTATTTAGGCTGGCGACTCATCCCATGAGGCGCTGAACCTTCTTTACCATCTTTGGTGGGATCATCTCCTATAGAAATTTGATCTTTTTTGGGTTTGCCTCTATTCCATATTACATCACCATAAAGTCCAATAAATTTCTCGATGATACCCGAAAAAGCGCACTTCTCGAGACTAAGCTTCATGCCATAGTGAAGTAACACTCTGAAGGCCGCTTCCAATTGGCAATGTGTAGCTCAGCCTTTAGGCTTTTTACCAACATATCATCCACATATGCTTCCATGTTGCAGCCAATATAGTTTTTGAAGATCTTGTTGACGGCTGGTAAGTGGCTTCGCATTCTTTAGGCCAAAGGGTATGTATGACCTTATAGTAGTACAATCCTCTTTTGATGATGAAGCACTTCTTCTTCTTCTTCTCCTTCTGGTACATTTGATCTGACTATACCTAGATAAGTGTCCATGAAGCTAAGTAGTTCATATCCCGATGACAAGTTGGTCTATCCTTAGAAACAAAAAAACTATCCTTCAAGTGGATTTTATTAAGGTCGATAAAATCAATACAAATTCTCCACTTTTCGTTTGCTTTTTCCACCATCATCATATTTTCCAACTAATTTAGATAATCGACCTCACGGATGAAGCCAGCTCAGAGAAGTTTGGCCACTTCCTCATTTATAGCATGTTGCCTTTCTAGAGCGAAATTGCACTTCTTTTGCTGAAGAGGGTTATAGGTGGCATCCATACAAATACTCGATGAACAATTACTAAGGTACTAATACCCAGCATGTCTACAGCTATCTATACAAATATATTAGAGTTAGCTCTAAGAAAATAAACTAGTTGAGCTCGTGCCTTGGACTCCAATAGGGAGCCCCCCTACACCGTTCAAGAAGGATATTCTTCTCATTGTGGCAATAAAACCAATTCCTCAACCGATAGCTCCCTCTGCTTCTTCAACCCATCTTGGGTATCCAAACCTTCAATAGAAAATGCCCCCTTATTCTTTATCTTGAGGAAGGTCATGCAACACTACGAGCAGCAGCTTGATCACCTCGGACCTTCTTAATCCTAAGCTCAGTTGGAAACTTCATCACTAGGTGGTAAGTAGAGATGATGGCCTTCATAGTATTGAGGGTTGGTCACTAATAATTGCATTGTATGCTGAAGGAACTCAAATGATCAAAAAATATGCCATTACAGTTACTTGGTGAGGTAAATGTCAGAAGGTAATAAGCAAAGTGATGCTTCCTTTTGGTTGGACTGAGTTTCCAATAAAATCGATTAGAGGTGCCTTGATTGCTCTAAGCTGGTCTTTGGGAATCTTTAACATCTCCAGTGCCTCGTAGTGTAAAATGTCAGCAGAGTTGCCATTGTCTATGAGGATCCTTTTTACTTCAAAGTTTGCAATGGTCATAGAAACGACTAATGCATCATCATGAGGAGCATGAACACACTGCAAATAATCATCTGAGAATGTGATAATCTCCCTAGTCCTAGGTTTCTTGGGGAGAGGGTCTTCCACCCTAATATGATAGATATTAGCTTTCTAAGCTGAGATATTTTCTTCTCCGCTAGCCGATTCACCTGTAATAACTTCGATAATGCCAAGCAAAGATTAGTTTTGTGGGGAGTGACAGGTAGGAGTGTGCCTCAGAAGCGAGCATCGATCTCTTCTTCTTTCTTCCCCTTGGCCATGCTTCACAAATTGGTAAGATAACCACACTAGATGAGCTTTTCAATTTCATCCTTCAGATGTTATCATTCCTCTGTGTCATTCCTATGATCATAGTGGAAGAGGTAGAACTTATTATGATCTGTCCTAATTGGGTTTGATTTCATCCTCTCTAGCTATTAAACATATTTTTTGTTCTGAAGAGTATAATTTTCATACCTTTGAGGTGGAGTCCTTAAATGCTGCAAAGCTTCTGTTCGTTCCGCTGTCCTCCTCTTCCCATGAGGGATCTTCTCATCTTCTTGGCACTTCCTCTTTTTCTTTGCTCAATCGTCTCTCACCTTTCTCTGAGCACTCATAGCTTCCTATGCATTAATGTACTTATCTACCGTGCAAAAAGCTCGACAAAGGTTTTAAAAGGCCTCTTATAGAGAGAAAAACTGAATTGAGAGGACTTTGAAGGATTCTAGGGGTCAATGGGATCCGTCATCCCATTATAGGATTCCACCTGAGGCATCTTGAATCTCGGAGGAAGGGGCACCACCATGATCAGTCAGGATTTGACCTGCTGATGGTGCTGGTTGAATTGCTCCAAGGTCACCGGCATCTTACAAGTTTGTTGAGGTAGCAGAGTCGGTGACTACGACTAAGGGAGATGACATTCTCTTAGGGGGCCCTCTCTTGGGGAACCTTAAGATCTGATAGGCGATGCTGAAGATTGGTTCCTCCTTCTCGGAGGCATGGATTCTCATTCGAGCTTCCTAGAGACAACGCTAATCTGTTGCCACCAATCTCAGGATATTAATATGGACCACCTTCGTGGACCTGCAAAATAATAGACAGAGGTTGAAAATCTCACCAAATTGGCTTCAGCCTAGCCCTCTGTTGTTGAGTCTGTATAGGTTTTGTGGGAATGGAGGAAGAAGAAATAGGAAAAAGCAGAAAGATAGAGTCTCCCTCAATCAAATGAATTTTTTGTTACCTTTTTTGGAGAGCCATTTGGACCTATTTATAGTTGAGGTCTCAAATCTTTCGGGATGGCATACCACCAAACTCGGGGGGTCATGGCACAATGGCCTGCTGACATGGCGTAATGACCTTAGGATCATGCTATAACAATCTAGCACGTGGTGGGACTAAGCACACTCCCAAGGTGGTGGAAGCCAAGCTGCTCCTCAGAAAAAATGTTGCTCAGCTTGGGTCAGTAGTTAAGGTTGCAAAAAAGAGCTGGGAGGATGCCGACCTCATGATTTGAATGCTTCTATTTTGTTTGGTCCGACTTAAGGGAGCAGACTGAGCTGCTCTAGAGAAAATATTTTTATGAGGATCGACATATGGGTTGTATGCTGGAAGAAATCTCATGCGCTACATCATTGCATTCATGAACTGCTACATCAATTGTGATTTTTGTCTAATTAGTGTCATCCCTACCCATGTTTTGAGGCATATAAGGAGATTGATGGGAAAACCATGACCACAGACTATAATGTTGGGCTATATTGGCTGGTCCATAAACGAAGCCCAATCCAATTCCCTATCTACTAACTCAAATTACTTTCCCATGTTCAATACTAGCCACTGGTTTGGCTTTTGATCCAAGGGCTGTTATTTATCCCTGCTGGCTGGTCACTTAAAAAGGCTGTTTTGGGTTCGATCATTGCGGGACAAGAAAAAAGAGGGAGATGTGAGGAAATAGGATGGCACTTCCTCCAAGGTTTCTCCTGGAACTTTTGGGGGGGCCTTTCTACAAGGAGAAGATCTTGTATCTTTAATTGAGGGTTTGTTCTTGTTCCTTGTTTTCCCTAAAGTTAGAAAGCAAATGAAGGGTTGATACCTTAACATCCCCTACATCTTATTTGAGGGGACATGTTCCTTGTATTTTGTAATCTCCTTTTGTTGATCGTGAAAACTATCTTTGCATTGTTCTCCTATTGATGTATGCCTTGAATTAGCTGAACCACGTAACTTTGGAGTCCTCTTGTGGTTGTGTGTGTGCCATTCTATTGCTTGCTATTTGGTCTTGTTGTACTTCCCATCTGTAGTGATCATAAGTGTTAATTGGTCTAAAACAAAGAAGCTCATAGCAAAAGTATAGCGCTAGAATTGGTTTATTTTGATGTTTGTGGCCCCATTTTTGTTAAATCGCTTGGCGGTGCCTTGTACTTTGGATTTATACCTTAACATCTAAGAATCAAGTTTTTGATACCTTTTAGCATTTCGAAGCCCGTGTTAAAAAGGAGTCTAAAAGACATATCAAATGCTTGCAAATTGATAATGGTAGAGAGTTTTGCTCTCTTGCTTTTGACGAATTTTGTGTAGAAAATAGCACTCGTAGGGTGAATACCGTTCCTCACACAGCACAACAGAATGGTACCAATGAAAGAATGACGGTACCATTGTTGACCATGATGGAAGCATGTAATCTTAGTTGGGTTTTCCAAATGCATTGTGGGCCAAATCTGCAAATATAGTGGTCAATAAATAGATTGCCTAGTGTTGCATTAGATTGTGGCATTCCAGGAATTCTATGGAGTACTAAGAAGATCTCCTATGAAGAGTTTTTGGACATGATGCTTAGGTTCAAATCCCCAAAGAGAATTGAGCTAAACTTGATGCAAAGTCAGAGATGTATATTGCTCACGGTATGGTGGTGATGATAGAGGCTATAGGCTTTGGCAACTTATGGCCAAGAAGGCTATGAGAAGCTGAGATGTTGTCTCTCATGAGGACATGATGTTTGAAGAAAGCAAGGGTGAAGAGCAAAAGTAATTCAATTAGTAGTTGAGATGCAATTTTCTAATCCTTCCATTTCTGCATGGCATGTGCAAGGTGATGATTCTCATGCTGATGATGATGATATTGTTGATCATGAAGAAAGCACAAATACAAATGAGCATCAACTGGGTAATTCTGAAAACAGTGAGAATGTGCCAAATACACCTACATATGAGTCGAGGTGATGTAATAACCCAGGACCTCATTCAAAATGGCTAGCCGGAAGGTATTATTTGGGTTGTTTGATCCTGTATAAGTACGGAAAATCTACTCAGTGAATAACCGATGTGGGACTAAATACATGCCCGCACGGATCCTCACAGGTGACTATCAAGATCTCCTAAGCTTATTCAAAGGTATTAACCTCTTGTTTGTATTGTGCTTTGTTTAGTGACATTGATGAACCCAAATGCTTCCAAGAAGCTAAAGATTGCCCGGAAGATGAGATGGTGTCATTGCATCAAAATGATACTTGAGAGTTGGTAAAGCTTCCAAGCCATAAGAAAGCATTGAAGAGTAGATAGGCGTATGTGATCAAGGACTTTTCTCCCTTTTGATGAAATATTAGAAGTATGCTTCGTCTACGTCCTCCTGCAGGCAAAACCAGCTAACAAATAAGTAATTAAAAAAAAAAAAAAACCCAAGAATGCCTACTTATTGTGTGGGTCCCACCTCAAGGTTCGGGTTGCATCTTTCTCGTGAACAAATGATTGGTCTTTTTTTCAGGTTGCTGTAAGCTAAATCATGCCCCACACGGCTCTCAAAGAAATTCAAACTTTCTCATTCATCAACATGCACAAATATCAAAGCGTCATCTGCATGATTTATTAGTGAATACGCACAAAGAAAGATGTATCATTTTTTTGTACGAAAAATACAACCCCTTCCATATGGTAGGATTCATAAAAGTTGTATAAAAAAGATGGATGATGACCATCAAAATTTGGTTCAGATGGTATAATTTTTTTCTCCCTTGGTAAGAGGTCGGGGTTTGATTTTGGAGGCCATCCCCCAATGACTCTATAACCTAGGCCTTCTTAAGGATTAGAGCTCGTTCTTTTTTAAAAAAAATAAAAATAAAAAAATAAAATTATAGAAAAGGCTTCACTCTATGCCTTGCTGTTGTGAGTGCTAGGATCCTGGAGATTGGATCCCTTCACATTCTCAAAAAAATAATAATAATAGAAAATAAAAAGGCTCTATGCCTTAATATCTCAAGAAAATAGAAACTATTCTGCTGATCATTAGTTCAGCAACCATATGCACTACTTCTAGCACTATTTACCCTATTATTACAACGTGCATGCACTTGTGGTAAGATAGTGATATTAGTCAAAAAAACTTATATAATACTTTGAATTGCCAATAGAACCAATCATGACATGAAATAAAAAGGAACCAGAACCACGATCCTTTGCGGTGCTTGTTTTGCACCACGGAGAGCTATACATCTTTGAAAAGGTGCCATATCGCCCATCTTGAAAATGGACAGTTGTGGCTTTTTTCCTTGCCCACCATATGTGTGGCATCCAAAGCAATAAATTTGGCAAGCAATATGATACTCTCTATTTTTGAGATGAATGATAGTTGCTTGTTTCTAAGATGCATGGCATTACGGCTATGATCTCTGCGGCAAATATGTATCACAAAGGATCCAGATTCAATAAAAAAATAAGTTCTCAAAGTTGAATTAAGTATTGGGCTGCTCAAGCCTGGTTTGGTAATTAAACAAAACTTAGTTACAAATGTTCAAGTTTGGTTCATTTCTAACAAATAAGATTTAAGGGATTGCTCTTGGAACCAAATTCTCAAGGTCGCATATTGACACTATAAAGTGTTTCAAATGCATGCGCGTATGCGGAGAGAGAGAGAGAGAGAGCGAGATGATCCAAACCAAGCCTGAGTTAATCTTGGTTCATTCCAGGCCATAGTTTGAAAGCTTAGTTTAACTGGTAGTTTAATATACGTAGGAATTTTCTATAAGCATCGCTACTTATTTTCTTGTACATTGTAGAAAAACTATCATGTTGCCGTCAGTCCAATATAATTAACACAATGTAAATAACAAAAACAGAATGTAGATTTAAACCATAATATTAAAATTAGTGCATGCTCCACTAGTATTACTATATTAGTGCACCTTGAGGTAGCATTACCATACATGATATCATGGTGCTGCACAAAGAGTATTAATTTAAGACATATGGTGATAGGATACTACATTGGAGCTTGTTTCAATGAAAAAAAGGAGCTCCAATAAATAAAGCTCTCATCATTATGGGGTTTGGAGAGGATTTGATATATGCAACCTTATCTCATGTATAGAGCAGCTATTTTTGCATTTTGAATTCATGACCTCCATATCATAATATCATAATGAAGCAATCTTATTGTGAAGACCCATACGAGCTTTATATTTGCTCTTTTATCAACTATGTATTAGAAAAATCTTAAATATCTATATAGGACCAAGAAACTCAAATAATGCCTTCATGCTAGCATTTTTGGATGAGATCCTAGATCGTTGCAAATATAGGTGAAGATCTATGTAGGCAGTTATTTCATCCCACATCAGCTATGCATTCGGAGGATTTTGGGTACTTATATAGGAATAAGAAACTCTAATAGCACTTTCCAAGTAGCATTTTTAGCTGTCTGGGTCCTTACAGATGGTATTAATGCAGACAAACCCCACAACCTATGTGGACGAAGTGATACTGCAATATGAGCCCATTTGAGGCTGGTTACGAGTAGATCGTAGTATTTGTGATTGGATTTGAATAGATTTGGATCTTTCGCAATGATGCCAAAACTTAAACTAGGGAGTGTATGAAGATATATGCAATCATCTATTTAGTAACATGCACATGGAATATGCACAAGGAAGATCTTAGATACTTATACATGACCGAAGAACTTAAATAATACCTTTCGCCTAACCTTTTTCGATAAGATCTTTGGATATTACACTTATCTTACACCAAAGCTCACCTTCTATTGAAGCTTATTTTGATAATATCTGAAAAATATGCTGATTTTGCTGAAAAAATCTAAAATATGAAAAATTTCTACTATTTTAAAACCAGGCAGATTATCTCAGATTATTATATTCAAAAATAAAATGTAAACTCTAACTAAATCTACAAGCTTGGGTGACTTTAATCAAGCTTTCATCCTTACACCCATAATCAGCTAAAAACCTACACGAATTGAAGTTTGAAAAATTAGCAATCA
>NW_024069114.1:62500-68471 GCF_009389715.1 Phoenix dactylifera
TTTTATGAAAAATTTAAATTTGTCTAATTTTATTTTCCACCATAAAGCTTAACTCTTGGGCCATGTCTAGTTTAATAGAATTGGGAGGTGGGAGCGGGTATCAGTTTCTCATCCAGCTCATTTCCATATTTGGTAACTCCTGAGAATGTTGATTCCTATGGACTTCAAGTAGCAATAAAATTTGTTTTCTATATTTACTAATGTTAATTTTATGTTAAAAAGGCACTTCAATGATGTATTATCTATGTAGAAATATAATATTACAAATTAACATATTAAAATTATTTATTACATAATATTCTATTATTTAGTATATCATGAATTTTTTATACTAGATAATTATTATATTTTTCAATTATGTTATTATTATAATAGCATTATTTATTATATTATTTTAATATGATTAGAATTATACTAATTATACTAATATAAAAGTAATAGGTATAGTATTATAGTAGAAGATGAATATGCTATTATGTAAATGATATTAAGAGTAAATTACAAAAACCACCCTAAAATTAGAGATAAATTATACTTACACCCAATAGCATGAAAAAACTATGACTGCCTTCTGAAATTTATTTTTATCCGATACTTTAATCCATAACTTAACAGAACGTTAGTCAAACCGCTAACTTTTAATGAAATCTAAATGCCATCTCAGAAAAATTTTGAAAATGACCAAAATAACCCTACATGACATAACAACCACTTAAGGACATAAGAAAATGTACGAGTAAATTACAAAAACTCCATAAGGTTTATATTTATTATACTTCCACTCAATATTTTGTAAAACCTACACATACACCCAATTAAATTGACAGTGTTAGTGAAACCATTTATCTATTAGAAAAAGATCAAATTTATCACTATATAAGAAAATAAGGATTCTCGTTCACTTTTCCGACTTCCGAATTTCTTCGAAGTCTTCCGTCTTCAATAGTCTTCTTCTCTTTAAAATTGAGCAGCTAGGGTTTCTTTCTTGCTTCATCACCCCACCACAAGCATTTCTTCCCGACGAACAACCAACAACAAGCTTCCTTTCCAACCAGCATCCAGCAACGAGCATCCTTCCCAACTAGGATCCCGCAACGAGCGTCCTTTCTGATCAGATTTTGTTCTCACTTTTCCGCCCACTACGTTACAAAGATCGAGGATGCCAATGTATTATTTACTGATTATAAATTCTATTTGTTCAATACCGAAGACATGATTTCTTAACATTGTCATTGTGGATAGCTCTGGCAGCCTGCCATGAGCATCCAAATCAGTATGTATGTTAGAACTCTTCTTTTTAGAGGGTGCATCAGTTGCGGTACCATGATATGATTTAGACCATGGACAGGTTAGCTCAATTGACAAAACTTTTGATGCTGATTTCCTGCAGTAGAAAATTTTAGAGGCGTCACTTGCCTCAGAGATCTAGATTACTTTTCTCTTGGCACATGACTCTTTTCTGATGATTCATCAAGATCAAGCTCCAGATCCATTGTGCCTCAGTTGTTCTCCTCCTTGGATAGATATTGTTGGGGGGAATAAGATTTTTCCCCCAAATGACACAAATGCCCCTAAGAAGCCGCACAACCTCCAACCCTGGACGGCCGAAGTCGGCGTCCGACCTCGGAACGCCCGACCTCAAGACGACTGACCTCGAGACCTCCGATCTAAGAAAAACCCCGATGTTCGAGGTCTACTCTTGTCAACCACCTACTACGGCCGTGCACCTCTGAGGTCCGGCCGAGGACCATACCCTGACGCCCCTCTGGCATTTATTGCGCATGGCCGCTGTAACCCTCCGGCTCACTCAACAATTAATGCGGATCTCCGGCTTACTCCACAATAAATGCGGATCTCCGGCTTACTCCACAATTAATGCGGATCTCCGGCTTACTCCACAATAAATGCGGATCTCCGGCTTACTCCACAATAAATGCGGATCTCCGGCTTACTCCACAATTAATGCGCATGGCTCCTGTCATCTACGGACTCTCAGCTCCCCACGGCAAATTAGCCCAGCAGAGTCTAGTCGACTATGATAAGTCTCTGATCTCGGCCATACCGCCGACATCAGTGCAATAATTCGCCTGACCGTGCGCCGACCTGAACAACATGCCGAGCCGTACTACGGCTTCGCCCTGTTACATCGCAGGTAAACCGACCCCCGCCTATAAAAGGGAGCCTTCGCCTCTCAGGAGGGGGTTGGAAGATTGATGCACTCTACAGATACTGTTTATCTCTCTTTTACACTATTTGCCCCCTCCCTGACTTGAGCGTCGGAGGGCCGGTGCCGGAAAACCCGGCCACCGGTTTGTGTGCAGGCACCCAGACGGAGGACGCCGCCAGCTGACGGATCGCCGCCCCGCCGCGAGGATCTGCTGCTCCTTCTCTCCGGCCGCCCCAGATGGTGGACGCCGCCCGCCGACTGGTCGCCGCCCCGCAGTGGTGACTCCCCGCTCCCTCTCCTTGACCGAAGATTGCCCCCGGGTCCAATTTCCAGCAACAGTTGGCGCTAGAGGAAGGGCCCGAGTAGCAATCATGAAGTTGAGAAGTAAGGGAGCCTCTAACATCTCCCGGCGTCCCCCGCAAAGTCCCGGACACTCCGTCGGGAATTCCCCAACTCCGGCTGACCCAGTCCCTCAGGTCCAGCCGGAACAGTTCAATGCCCTGGTACAGCAAGTCCAGGCCCTGGCCGCCGCCGTTCAGGGCCTGCGGCGTGAGGAGGCTTTACCGACGCTTCCCCCGCAGGCCCAGGCCCCGCCGGAGCGTCTCCCCAACGGCCCGGTTCTCCCCGGCCAGAATTTACATGGCTCCTCAAGAGCCAACAATGAAGAGCGAACTTCTCCCCGGAGGAGCTACCGGGGGAAGATTTCAACAGAAGACTCCAGCCTTCTGAGGCTGAGTCAGCCCCGGACCGCCGTGAGCCGGCGCAGACCACGGCGACAGTTTCGCGGTGGGAGAGCTCGACAGAAAGGTTGAGCACTTGGAGCGCCAAATCGCAGCGCTCCACGGTAAGAAGGCGAGGCAGGAGGGAGACTTTGAGTTCACCACCAAGTCTCCCTTCTCCTGCCAGATCAAGGACGAGCCGGTTCCCGCGAGGTTTAAAATGCCTCAGGTGGAGCCCTACAGCGGAATCACCGACCCTCTCGACCACCTGAAGAGCTATCGGGCCCTCATGGCCCTACAAGGGTCCTCGGAAGCTATACTCTGCAAGGCCTTCCCAGCAACCCTCCGAGGGACCGCTCGGCTTTGGTTTTCTGGACTGAAGCCGGACACGATATCCTCCTTTGAACAACTCGGCAGGCAGTTCGCCACCAACTTTGCTGCCAGCCGACGTCAACGACGGACGTCAGATTCCCTCTTGGACATCAAACAGAAGGAGGGGGAATCTCTTAAGGAGTACCTGGACCGCTTTACCGCCGCCATATGGGAGGTTCGCGAGCTCGACCAGTCGATAGCCATGTCGGCTCTGAAGACTGGGGTTCGCTCCTACCAACTCCTCTTCTCCATCAAGAAGAGCTTTCCGGCCGACTTCACCGAGATGTTGGCCCGGGCCCGGAAGTACGCCAAGGCCGAGGAGGCGGTCGCCTCCAGGCGGGGGGCAATTGAGCCCGCCTCAAAGAAGCAGAAGAAGCGCCGCGAGGAGCGCGGCCGACAGAGGAGCCGATCCCCCCGCCATGAGAAGAATCTCCCCTGACTGAGGAGCCCGCCCCGTCAGCAGGGACGACCTCAGCAGAGGACACCTCCCCGACCGAGGTCCCCGCTACGGGCTCGGATGCACCCAGGGAGGTACGACAATTACACACCCATCAATGCTCCCCGGGCCGAGATCCTGATGGAAATTGAGGGTCGGGACTTCTTCCGACCCCCGCCGCCTATGCGAGACACGGGAATTCCCCGTAATCCCAGGAAGTACTGCCGCTTTCACCGAGACCGTGGGCACGACACGGAGGACTGCATCCAGCTCCGGATGAGATAGAAGCGCTCATCCGTCGAGGAGTACTCAACCGGTTCGTGAGAAACCGGCGCGAGGAAAGAAGGCCGGCGGAGAACGTCGCACCAACCGAAAATCCGGACGACAACAGGCCCATCGCCGGCACCATCAACATGATTGGGAGGGCCTCGGCAGGAGCAGTCGCCCAGGGAGCACCCCCGAAACGCCTCCGCGCTGATGAAGTCATCTCGTTCTCGGACGAGGACTTAGAAGGGGTCGAGACCCCTCACGATGACGCTGTGGTCATCTCAATGATTGTAAATAGGTTTGATGTAAAGCGTGTCCTAGTTGACAATGGAAGCTCAGCCAACATTTTGTACTACCATGCCTACCAAAAAATGGGGCTGCCAGAAGGACATTTCCGGAGAATTAATGCCCCGCTGGTCGGGTTCACCGGAGATTCGGTCTCGGTTGAAGGCGAGGCCAGCTTCCTTGTTACGGTTGGCCTCGCCCCCCGGGAGAGCACTGTGAGGACGGACTTCCTGGTGGTCCGTCTGCCCTCGGTCTACAACGCCATCCTTGGGCGGCCAGGGCTAAACGCCCTTCGAGCCGTGGTTTCAACCCGGCATCTGCTCATGCGGTTCCCCACCGGCCAAGGAATAGGCGAGGTCCGCGGAGACCAGTTGGTCGCCAAACAATGCTACATGGCGGCCCACGGGGCAAAGCAACCAGCCGAGGCGACGATTCAGCCTACGGGCCCCTCATTGCCCATAGAAACCCTCGATGCGAGGGACACCCTTTGGAAGAAGCAAGTAGAGCCCGGTGAGCTCCTTATTCAAGTTCCACTACAAGAAAATTTCCCGAGCTAACCATGCAGGTCGGCTCCGGCCTCGGCGCCCGCGAGAGGGATCGCCTCGTCAGCTTCCTGCGGGACAACGCTGACGTCTTCGCCTGGTCGCCCGCGGACGTGCCAGGAATTGACCCTGAGGTCATGGTCCACCGACTCCAGGTGAGGCCAACCAGCAGGCCTGTAAAGCAGAAGAAAAGAGGCTCCGCCCCGGAACGACAACGAGCTGCGGCTGAGGAGGTGGACAAACTCCTCGGGGCCGGCTTCATCCGGGAGGTCTCCTACCCGGATTGGCTCGCCAACGTAGTCCTCGTAAAGAAGGCCAACGGGAAGTGGCGTATGTACGTGGACTATACCGACCTTAAACAAGGCCTGCCCGAAAGACAGCTTCCCCCTCCCGAGCATCGACCAGCTCGTCGACTCCACTTCAGGACACCAACTGTTAACTTTTATGGACGCCTTTTCAGGGTACAATCAAATCCGAATGGCGCCAGAAGACAAGGAGAGGACGGCCTTCATCACCGACAAGGGCACCTACTGCTACAAGGTGATGCCCTTTGGCCTGAAAAATGCTGGGGCCACCTATCAGAGACTGGTCAGCCAAATTTTTAAAGACCAGATCGGCCGGAACATGGAAGTCTATGTGGACGACATGCTGGTAAAGAGCCGAGCGGCGGAACGCCACATAGCCGATCTCAACGAGACATTCGCCAAGCTCAGGAGATACCAAATGAAGCTCAACCCGGCGAAGTGCGCGTTCGGGGTCACCTCGGGCAAGTTCCTGGGTTCATAGTGACCCAGCGCGGAATTGAAGCCAACCCGGAGAAAATCCGGGCACTGCAAGAGATGTCGCCTCCAAAGACAATAAGGAGGTGCAGCGGCTCGCGGGGCGGGTTGCCGCCCTGGGAAGGTTCGTCTCTCGGTCAGCCGAGCGCTGCCTCCCCTTCTTCAAGAGCCTCAAACAGCCGAAAGACTTTCGGTGGACAGAAGAATGCCAGCAGGCCTTTGAAGAGCTTCGGAGCCTTCTGGCCTCTCCCCCGCTGCCTCACCAAGCCCCAGAAAGGCGAGGTCCTTTACTTATATCTGGCCGTCTCCCCAGCTGCAGTAAGCTCAGTCCTCGTCCGGGAAGAGGACAAGCTCCAAAGCCGGTCTATTACACTAGCCGGGTTCTCAGGGATGCTGAGACCGAT
>NW_024069115.1:0-68589 GCF_009389715.1 Phoenix dactylifera
CGGAAGAGTCACACGGATCCAACGTGAGGAAAGGCAACCTACGGAGCCATCTACCGTGTCTCCACGACGTGAGGCATGTGCGGAGCCACCTCCTCCTCCTTCCCCCTCTGCTATACTTGCAAGATTTGCGGGGAGACCAGTTACAACGGGGAGAAGGATCCATTCCGAGTTCTTTGATCAAGAAGGGTTTCGGTTGAGGGAATGGATCTAAAGGCAAGGTTGGGAGTATCTTTGCTCCCTAGATGTGTTGATCTACCCCGGATTGGTTCAAGAGTTCTATGCCTTCCTTAAAACTGGTATGGGAGGGCTTGTTTCGGAAGTTCGAGGGGTTCGAGTTCGAGTTTCCGAGGAGAGCTTGAGTGGGTTACTTTATCTACCCTGCGTAGGAGCCACTCCGGAAAGGCCAGAAGATAAACTGAGAGCCCTACAGTTGATCATGAAAAATGAGAACTTCAACTTTTCCGAGAAGGTAATAGCTAGTTCTCTTTCTGCTGAAATGAGATTACTGCTCAGTATAATAAACAGAATTTTATTTCCAAAGACCGGAAGATTCGATCTCATCACAGAGCGAGATCTAGCAGTGATGGAGTGTATGATTCAGGGGATTCCTCTAAATCTTCCGGCCATGATACTGAGACAGATGAGGAAAGTGATCTGCAACTCTAGGGTATCACTACCTTATGGTATGATACTCACTTTGATTTTTCGGCAGCATGGTATATCTGTTGAGGGGGAGGCATCCAAGAGTCTGCTTCATACTGACACATACACTGCACGGACACTTATACGCATGGGATATGAGAAAGTGAACGGGCAGTGGATTAACACTGGAGCAGGCATTCAGGGTGAGGCACCAGAGGGAGATGCACCAGAGGCTGAGGATGAGGAGCATATGGATCATCCTACTGCACCTTTAGAGGCTGGACCATCGTCATCCGTTCCTCCGAGAGATACGGATGAGTTCTGGAGCAGGATGACTGAGCTCATGTCAGCTCAGGCGAGGACTATCACTGACGGGCTGATGAGCCGATTGGACGTCCGATTGGACATCATGTCTGCTGAGATCAGTGATCTGAGGTAGCAGATAGGAGCACTCTGGAGAGAGAGAGACCCATGGACCATCTGTGCCACAGGCTGCTGAGTCAGAGATTTCGGCACAGAGTCATCCAGCTCGTCGTGCTCCACGCCAGACACAGTCTCACCAGGCTCGACCTCTTCTCGCCACGTACACTAGGAGGATGAGGACTAGATCCCAGCCATTAGATTCTCCCTAGGCTGATATTAGCATTTCTATTTAGAGCCTAGGCTAGATATCTAGTTCTCATATGTATCTTGCTTTTATCATGTATCTTTAAATCTTGATTAAGGAACATTGTATCTGTTTTTGTTTTTGAACATGAATGTACTCAAATGTTCCTATTTTGATCAATGAAGTTTGAATGGTTGTTATTTATTGCATCTTTTCCCATGTACCTATTTGATGATAACAAAAAGGGGGAGAAGTAAAGAAAGAGTAAATAGGGGAGAAGTAAAGATAAAAGTAAATAGAGTAACAAAAAGGGGAAGAAGTAAAGAAAGAGTAATAAGGGGAGAAGTAAAGAAAGAAAGTAAAATAATTTGTAAAACAAATTGAAAATCATATAGGAAAGCATATACATCCAAAGGGGAGCAATTTGCAACAATGAAAATGTTCAACTCAACAATTTATATCAAATTTCATAATTTGGCACATATAAATTCAAAATTTGGCACGCACCTTTCACACCTCGATACATAACCTGAAACTCATATTTTATCTCAAATTTTTGGAGTTTCATCTTTAATGAATTATAAATGAAAGGGGGAGTAACACAAAAAGTCAAATTGGCAACATTTAAATGATATAGGGGGAGACTTCACTCTTATATATGAAAAGCTGAAATTCAGCAAGTTAAATCCTTTCAAAAACTGAATTTAAGATAAGTATCAATAGGCTCATACTCTTTATTTTGTAATCATCAAAAAGGGGGAGATTGAGAATGATAGTGTTATTTTGATGATTAATAAGCAATTATCTAGAGTATGTTATAAGTTAAATCGATACTTCATTTATAAGTTTATTACTCTCAGTATATTTTGTATTAATTGATATAGATACATTTCATTGTTCATTTGAATGAATCTAACCTTGAGATGCAGCAAAGTGTGGATTGAGTCGACCCAAAGGATGATTGGGTCGACCCCGGCACATCAAGAAAATATTTGGCACACTTCTGCAAGAATGGCAAAGATGAACAGTGAGTTGGGTCGACCCAAGGAAAGCATGAGTCGACCCAAGGATCAAGATCCTCAAAACAAGACCGAAAAAATGGTTCTCTGGATTTACTGAGAGGGTCGACCCAAGAAGTAGTTGAGTCGACCCAAGCTTGAGTCGACCCAAACCCTGAGAGGGTCGACCTAAAGGCAAGACAGAAAAGAAGACAGAAAAGGTTCTCTGGAAACCCTGTTAGGGTCGACCCAAGAAGAAGTTGAGTCGACCCAAGTGAACTTTGAGTCGACCCAAAGAAAGGTTGGGTCGACCCAAGTGAAGGAAGGCTGAATTATAAAGTTTCTGTGTTTCTGAGAGGGTCGACCCAAGGAATGTTTGAGTCGACCCAAGTGAAAGTTGGGTCGACCCAAGGACAGGTTGAGCCGACCCAAACACGGGCTGTAGCATAACGGCTAGTTCTGCAGATGTACTTTTTGTCCTTCCAAAAGGGAGTAACGGCTAGTTTTTGAATTCTAACCATTGGGGCTTGTCCAATGGATGTAGGAACCTATTTAAAGTGGCACTATTCATCAGATAGAAACAACCTTTCCAAAGAATATCAAAGAGTACACAAGAAAGAGAAAGTGCCCTAATCTTCTTCATCCAAGTGCTTCATTCAAGAATCAAAGAAAGGGGTTGAGCAGATTCAAAGAGTCATCTAGAGCTCCATCCTCCCTTGAAGAGTGAAGCATCCTTGACAAAGAAGAGAGAAGTCACTACAAGCAATAAATACTTTCTAAACTCTTCTTTGTAGTTTATATTGTTTCATTTGCTCATTTAGGAGTTTAAATCTTCTTTCTTTGTTTATTAAACTACTTGTAAAGGTTGGTTGGTTAGCCCGCAAAACCAACGGAATAGGTTGATTGGTGAACTCGGAAAACTAATTGTAAAGGTTCGTTGGTGAGCCCGTAAAACCAACAAAGGTTCGTTGGTGAGCCCGTAAAACCAACATAGGTTTTTAGAGAACCCGGAAAACCAAAGTGTAAAGGTTTTTGGATTGTGAGCCCGAAAAACAATCCAACTGTAATCCGCGGGATTATAGTGAATTCCCAAGGGGTCGCTTGGGGAGTGGACGTAGGTGCTAAGGAGAGCACCGAACCACTATACTTTGTGTTGTTTGTATTGTGATTTGTTTTAGCTTACTAATCATTCATTTAACTTAAGTAAGTTAGTTAAAATTAAAAGAAACCAATTCACCCCCCCCCCCTCTTGGCTTGTCACCTTGGGCAACACATGCACCCAAGCACTGTCCACCGTCCATGGCTCCCCAAGTGATCCAACGGTTCAGAAATTTCCGTCTCCGCATCATGTTTCCAAACTAAGCAAAATAAGGGAGACCTTTTAAATCCATATATGCCTGTTGCTGGTGGTCCAAACCGAGAACGATTGACACAGCGGTGTGAACGGGGTTCCGTCTGAGTTGTCTTGGTTGGTGTTGGTTACGCTCCACCTTCCACCGGGAAACCTGCGAGCAAGCCTCGCACCACCACTGGGGTAGTGGGGGCCCTCCGACGATCAAGTCAGAGGAGATTGGAGGAGAAGGAGAGATAATAATCGCAAGCAAGAGAGTGCTCTGGAAGATATTGCTTACCCCCCCTTCTCCCCCCAGCCGCATATATACCTGGCTGGGGGGTCTCTGAGGGGGGTTTGTCATCGTGGGCGCGATGGAGTGGCCACTGACATGGCCGTTACAGGGCGTCGTGGAGCAGCGCTGGGTACGGCCATGACAGGGCGTAGTGGAGTTCCGCTTTGTACGGCTGATACAGGAGATCGTGGAACAGCATCGGATACAGCCGTTGCAGGGAGTAGTGGAGCAGGAGGCCTCGGCGTGCCTCTAGGAAGCAGCCTGTCGTTATCAAGAGATCTCCGACTCGGGGTCGGAGTGCTGGATCAGGGGGCAGCCGACCCGGGGTCGGGCTGCGGTGCTGAGGATATCCGACTTGGGGTCGGATTGCTAGATTAAGGGGCAGCCGACTCGGGGTCGGGCTGCGAAGCCGAAGATGTCCGACTCGGGGCCGGACTGCTGGATCGAAGGGCAGCCGGCTCGAGGTCGGGCTGTGGAGCCGAAGATGTCCGACTCGGGGTCGGATTGCTGGATCAAAGGACAGCCGTAGTCTTCATGGGCGCGCGTGCTGGTCACGTGGAGCATGGCGGCTTAGTTCCCCCGTAACAGTAGCCCCCACTTCCGAGCCTGGAACCAGAAGGGGAACGGGTGAAGGGAGTGATGCTTCGAGATTGCCGCCATCCCTCGGAGAGGCGCGCGCGCTTCGAGCTCCCCGCCTTCTTTATGGCGTATGGCGGTTGTTGCTGATCTGGCAGTCTGAGGATTTCGGCGGACATCCTTCCTTAATGGTGTCGATTCGCCTTTGGGGCGCGAGCGACCCTTCGGCGGCCAGGCGTCCTCTGGCGTCATCGAGGCATCACCCGCCTTTCCGCCTATTTAACCGGGGGCCCTCCCCCGTCCGTCTTCCTCTTTACAGACATTTTCGAGTTTCCCCTTTGCGCTGCCGTTGTTGCCGTCGGACTGTTCGCTTGCTTCTCCTTTGACGCTCTCGGAGCCGTTCTTCCTTCTCTTCCGGTGAGTTACCCCATTTTTCTTCTTAGGGCTCTCCATACTTTCTCCTTTTGTACTAGTGTACCCCAGTTGTCCCGGTCTTTTCCCCCTTCTTGTCCCCGTCCTGACCGTAGGTTTATTGGCCATTAGGAATGGGCGAAGTGAGGGCAGACCACATTAAGTCGGAGCTGGTCGCCGAAGACTTAGACAAACTCGTGGCTCGGTACCATCTTCCCGAGGCCTGCAACGTTACGCTCCCGGGGCCTGAGGAGAGGATGTCCCATCCTCCTCCAGGGAAGATCGCCATCAATGAGGGCATTCTCCAGGCCGGGTTCCGCTTTTCCCCTTCGGACTTAGTCGTGCAGGTACTCCGGGGTTTAAGAGTTGCGCCGACGCAGCTGGTGCCGAACTCGTGGCGTGCCCTGACGGTCTTCCAGGTTCTCTGCCGCATGCACGAGATTCCCGCCACTCTGAATGTTTTTTGGGAGTTCTACAGCCTGAGTGGCCACCCCCAGGACAAAGGTTGGTGGTGCTTTGCGGCGCGGCGAGGGTGCGGCCTCGTCAAAGAGGCTCCTTCCTCCATTCACGGCTGGAAGGAGCATTTCTTCTTCATCGATGTAGATCCCTCTTGGAAAATCAGGGCGACCTGGGAGACGCCGATGAAGTCCCCGATCGGAGTCCGGGAGTTGGGGGTCTCTGACGTCGGGGCTGCCAGCTGTGTCTGTCTCATGTCGGTGAGTGTTCTTCTGGCCGCTCTTCACCATTTATTAGCTCTGTTGTTCTCCGCCTGACGCCCTCACTTTTCCTATCTCTTAGCTCGCCCAGTACATGATCCGTCTAGAGGAGTGCTACAAGGAACAGGCGGGGCTTCTGGCGAAGGCCGAGGACCGACTGAAAGCAGTAGAAGAGGGAGGCCAGGCTGTGGCGGGCAGGACGACCGGGGACCTCGAGGCGAGGCTCCGGGAGGCCAAAGAGCGGGCACTCGGCTTCGCCGCCCTCGAGAAGCAACTGTTGGAAGCTCGGGAGCAACTCAAAGTCGCCTCGGGCCTCGAAAGCAGGGTTAAGAAGGCGGAGGAACGAGCTGAAAAGCAGTCCCGGAAGGTCGCGGATTATCGAGAGAGGTGGGAGAAGGCTCAGCGGTCTGCCGACAGCGCCCGCAACCGAACCCGGTCTCTTGAAGCCAAACTGGGTGAATTGGAGTCAGCCTTGGAGAGGTCCCGCGTGAACGACCAAGAGCTCCGTTCGCGCCTGGAGGAAGCTGAGGCCGCCCGCGCTGCTGCCGAGGCGAAGCATAAGGAGGCTCAGGCTAATCTGCTGAGGGTCTCCTCCGAGGCTGATGACCGGATTGTGGCGAAGGTCTTGGAGGCTAAGGCTCAGATTACGGAGCGAGCAGAGGCGGCGCTGGCCGAGAAGAGAGCGGAGATCGGGCGCCAGGCGGTACAGGCCTATCGTCAGTCCGCCGAGTTCACCCGTGATATGTCGGAGGCGGTACAGGCCTATCGTCAGTCTGACGAGTTCGTCCGTGACGCGTCGGACGCGGGGTCCGAATCCTTCATCTTAGGCTTCGAGGAGGGCCTGGCAAGGGTGTCGGCTAAGTACCCCGAAGTTGACCTGAGTGGAATTTCCCTTCTCGACTCCTCTCCGGCGCCATCGCCTGCTGATTCTCCTACCGCCTCCCTACCCCCTGCGGACGAGCCCGACGCTCCCGACCCGGGGGTTCCTCCAAGCTGACCTCTTGTACCTTTCGTTGTCCTCTTTTCTTTTTTGTATGTCGGCGTTTTGCCAAATTGTATGGGCCTTGGCCCTGAAACAATGAAAATTAATACAAGTCGAATGTTTCTTCATCTCGCTTTCGTCCTCCTTTTTTTTTCTTTTTAACTCTTGGCAGCGTCTTGCCGACTCCTGTCTCTCGAAGTTCTTCCGGCCCTAAGCCAGGCATCCGAGGGTTAGGCCTCAGGAAATTCTTCCGGCGCTAAGCCAGGCATCCGAGGGTTAGGCCTCAGGAAATTCTTCCGGCGCTAAGCCAGGCATCCGAGGGTTAGGCCTCAGGAAATTCTTCCGGCGCTAAGCCAGGCATCCGAGGGTTAGGCCTCAGGAAATTCTTCCGGCGCTAAGCCAGGCATCCGAGGGTTAGGCCTCAGGAAATTCTTCCGGCACTAAGCCAGGCATCCGAGGGTTAGGCCTCAGGAAATTCTTCCGGCGCTAAGCCAGGCATCCGAGGGTTAGGCCTCAGGAAATTCTTCCGGCGCTAAGCCAGGCATCCGAGGGTTAGGCCTCAGGAAATTCTTCCGGCACTAAGCCAGGCATCCGAGGGTTAGGCCTCAGGAAATTCTTCCGGCGCTAAGCCAGGCATCCGAGGGTTAGGCCTCAGGAAATTCTTCCGGCGCTAAGCCAGGCATCCGAGGGTTAGGCCTCAGGAAATTCTTCCGGCACTAAGCCAGGCATCCGAGGGTTAGGCCTTAGGAAATTCTTCCGGCGCTAAGCCAGGCATCCGAGGGTTAGGCCTCAGGAAATCCTTCCGGCACTAAGCCAGGCATCCGAGGGTTAGGCCTCAGGAAATTCTTCCGGCACTAAGCCAGGCATCCGAGGGTTAGGCCTCAGGAAATTCTTCCGGCACTAAGCCAGGCATCCGAGGGTTAGGCCTCAGAAAATTCCGCTCGTTGGTCGGCCAAGGCTGGCGCAAGCCGAGGCGACCGGTCGGGGCTTCAGGCTAGTCTGGTCCCGGGATGGTTATCGGGCTAGCCTGGCATCCGAGGGCCGAGCCTCGGGAGATTCCGCTCGTTGGTCGGCCAAGGCTGGCGCAAGCCGAGGCGACCGGTCGGGGCTTCAGGCTAGTCTGGTCCCGGGATGGTCATCGGGTTAGCCTGGCATCCGAGGGCCGAGCCTCGGGAGGTTCCGCTCGTTGGTCGGCCAAAGCTGGCGCAAGCCAAGGCGACCGGTCGGGGCTTCAGGCTAGTCTGCTCCCGGGATGATCATCGGGTTAGCCTGGCATCCGAGGGCCGAGCCTCGGGAGATTCCGCTCGTTGGTCGGCCAAGGCTGGCGCAAGCCAAGGCGACCGGTCGGGGCTTCAGGCTAGTCTGCTCCCGGGATGATCATCGGGTTAGCCTGGCATCCGAGGGCCGAGCCTCGGGAGATTCCGCTCGTTGGTCGGCCAAGGCTGGCGCAAGCCAAGGCGACCGGTCGGGGCTTCAGGCTAGTCTGCTCTCGGGATGACCATCGGGTTAGCCTGGCATCCGAGGGCCGAGCCTCGGGAGATTCCGCTCGTTGGTCGGCCAAGGCTGGCGCAAGCCAAGGCGACCGGTCGGGGCTTCAGGCTAGTCTGCTCCCGGGATGACCATCGGGTTAGCCTGGCATCCGAGGGCCGAGCCTCGGGAGATTCCGCTCGTTGGTCGGCCAAGGCTGGCGCAAGCCAAGGCGACCGGTCGGGGCTTCAGGCTAGTCTGCTCCCGGGATGACCATCGGGTTAGCCTGGCATCCGAGGGCCGAGCCTCGGGAGATTCCGCTCGTTGGTCGGCCAAGGCTGGCGCAAGCCAAGGCGACCGGTCGGGGCTTCAGGCTAGTCTGCTCCCGGGATGATCATCGGGTTAGCCTGGCATCCGAGGGCCGGGCCTCGGGAAATTCCGCTCGTTGGCCATGCGCCTGTCGCTTGCAGCCCGACGGGGTTTCTCCGTGGCCAGCTGCGATCGTGTTTCTCCTCTTCTCCAAGCGTTGCCTGGGGAACACCAGAAGGGCATTAAACGCTAATTGATGCGTTACCTGAGAAATCGGATCGCCAGTTGCTGCTTGCGAGGAGTGTCAGTTAAGCGGCCGCGATGCGCGCGTTCTTCGAGGCGGATGCGGCCTGGGCGCGAGCGGAGATATGTGGTCCTAGGGGTACGTGCCACCCGGAGTGTCCTGCACAAAGAATGCGGTTAAGGAGAATGACGCTTAGGAAATCGCGGGAAAATACGCCTCGAGAGCCAGAACGGCTCCGGATTCAATGCGTCCGCATTTATGGGAGCCACCCGCATCGGAACGACCGGGGGGCTGCAGTTTGGCTATAAATACAGGTGCAGGTGCGATGGAGTTTGCCAAGCCGGAGCTGTTCAAGTTGTCATGGATCGTGGACCTTCTCTCTGGCGCATGGCTGAAAGACTCCTACCGAAGGAACGGGAGGCGCGCCCCTCGCGACTTCAGCCAACTAGCCGTTTCATCTGGGATCAGCAAGGAGGGTCTCCCCGGCGGAACTCCGCTCTAGGCGTTTCATCCGAGATCACATCTCCCCTCCTTGAAGTTCAGCCTCCCGATTGAGCTCTGCACCAGACGCCTGATCCGGGACCGCGCCTCCATATGCTCTTCCCCCTTGTATTCCTTCTCTCCCCTAACACTGGGGAGGACCGGAATATCCCTTGGAGGTGGCGTTCCTCTGGAGGCAGCGGGAGCTTCGTCGGCGGCGGCTCCTCATCCTCTTCGTGGGGCGTGGATGGCGCCTCCGGTTGGAGGCAGTGTGGACTTCTCCTTCGTCCACTTCTTCTTCATCCGCGCCGGCTCTTCGTCTCTTTCGTGAGACGCCGATGGCGCCTCCGGTTGGAAGCACCCACTTCCGACGGGATTGCAACCGCTTCAGATGGAGGTTTCGGGATCCCAGATCTTCAGCTCCTCGGAGTCTCCACCTCTTCTTTACTTTCTTTACACCCCAATTCCCCTCTGGGAATTCCTTGTAATCACACGAGCACGCCGTTGTAACCAGAAATTATTGAAATGCAAAATGTTATACATTTTTGAACTGTCTTTCTGGCATCGTCGTTCTACTGGTGATACATCCGCAGGTTAGCGGAATTCCAGCTCCTTAGAATTTCTCGACCATCTAGGGCCTCCAACTGGTAGGAGCCAGGTCGGTTTACCCAGCGAACCTTATATGGGCCTTCCCAATTTGGCGCTAGCTTCCCACCTTCCGCAGGTCGAGATGCTTTAGCTCGCCTTAGCACCAGATCTCCGATTCTGAAAAGCTTCGGTCGGACCTTGGAGTTGTAATATCGGGCCACCCTCCGCTGATACATCGCCATCCGAACCTGCGCCATTTCCCTCACTTCTTCCAAGAGATCCAGGTTCCCTCGGAGTTGTTCCGAATTGGCCTCGGGTCGGTGCGCGGCCACCCGAGGTGAGGGGAGTCCGAGCTCCACGGGGACAACGGCTTCCGTGCCATAGGTTAGGCTGAAAGGCGTCTCCCCGGTAGGGGTCCGATGCGTGGTCCGATACGCCCAAAGGACATTCTCGAGTTCTTCGACCCAAGCTTGCCCCGTCCGACCGATTCGCGCTTTGATTCCTTGGAGGATTGTCCGATTTGTGACCTCGGCCTCGCCGTTGGTTTGGGGATGCGACACAGATGTGAACCGATGCTCGATCCCGAACTCCTCGCAGAAGTCACGGAAATGCTTGTTGTCGAACTGTCGCCCATTATCCGAGATGAGGACCCGAGGTACCCCAAATCGGACAATGATGTTCTTCTTCACGAACTTCCGGACTTGCACCTCCGTGATAGTGGCCAGCGGCTCTGCCTCCACCCACTTGGTGAAGTAGTCGATTGCAACAATCAAAAATTTCCGCTGAGCTGAAGCGACGGGGAATGGTCCGAGGATATCCATTCCCCACTGGGCGAAGGGCCAGGGTGCAGTGATTGGTGCCAAGGGGACAGAAGGAACTCTCTGGACGTTGGCGTGGCGCTGGCAGGCGTCGCATTTCCGCACATGATCCTTTGAGTCCTCCAACAAGGTAGGCCAATAATAGCCTTGCCTCATGATCTTATGCGCCAAGGACCTAGCCCCCAGGTGCGATCCGCAGATGCCTTCGTGGACTTCGCTGAGGGCGTAGGCCGCTTCCGAGGGGCGGAGGCACCTTAAGAGGGGGGCGGTGAACGAGGTCCGATACAGCCTCCCTTCATAGAGTACGTAGTGGGCGGACTTCCTGACGAGTCGCCGAGCTTGATCTTCGTCCTCTGGGAGGATCCCTTCGGCGAGGTAGGCGACGAGCGGGTCCATCCAAGATGGCTCCGGATCAATCGCCATCACCGCTCCGGCCTCGCCGATGCTCGGGGCATCCAGGGTCTCCAGGTAGATCGCCCTTGACAAGTTGTGCGCGTCTGCGCCCACCAAGCGGGACAGCCTGTCGGCCCTGGCATTTTCGCTTCTTGGGACCTGCTGAATGTCAACACTGCCGAGGTCGGGAATGAGTGCTTGCACCTTCCAGACATAGCTCTGCATGGTCGGGCTCCGAGCCTCGAACTCCCCTCGGACCTGCCCGACCACCAGCTGGGAGTCGGTGAAGACCTTCAAACGCCGGATGCCGAGCTCCTTGGTGAGTTTGAGTCCTGTGACTAGGGCCTCGTATTCCGCCTCGTTGTTGGTCACTGAAAATTCGAACCTCAAGGCATACTCGGCTATCACTCCATCGGGACTGGTAAGGACCAGCCCGGCCCCTCCACCTTCGGGGTTCGACGACCCATCAATGTGAAGCGTCCAGATTGGGAGGTCAAGGCTGGGTGTTTCCGGCGGCCTAGGTTCCGCCTCCTGCACAGTGCACTCAGCGAGGAAGTCCGCGAGCACCTGGGCCTTGATGGCGGGTCGGGGCTGGTAGCGGATGTCGAACTCACCAAGTTCTACTGCCCACTTCACCAGCCGTCCCGCATTCTCAGGATTGCTGAGGATCTGCCGCAGTGGTTGATCGGTCAAGAGGGTGACGGGATGAGCCTGGAAATAGGGGCAAAGCCTCCTGGCCGCGGTGAGCAGCGCGAAGGCGATCTTTTCCGCCTTCGTATACCGCGTCTCGGCATCCCGTAGGACCCGGCTGATGTAGTACACAGGCTTCTGGAGCTTTGCCTCTTCCCGAACCAGTACTGCGCTGACTGCGGTTGGGGAGACTGCCAGATAGAGGTAGAGCATCTCCCCCTCTTGCGGCTTGGACAGCAGGGGAGGAGACGCCAAGTACTCCTTGAGTTGGTCGAATGCCACTTGACATTCGGCCGTCCAAAGGAAGTCTTTCGGGCGCTTCAACACCTTGAAGAACGGTTGGCAGCGTTCGGCCGATTTTGCCACAAATCGTCCGAGCGCGGCGACCCTTCCAGCGAGCTCCTGAACCTCCTTCACTTTGGTCGGAGGGGACATATCTTGGATGGCCTTGATTTGTCAGGGTTGGCTTCGATCCCCCGCTGGTTGACAATGAAACCGAGGAACCTCCCGGCCGAAGCGCCAAAGGCGCACTTCGCTGGGTTCAGCTTCATGCGAAACTTCCGCAGGGTGGCAAAAGTCTCCTCCAGATCCGCGATGTGCTGGTCGGCATGGCGGCTCTTCACCAGCATATCGTCCACGTACACCTCCATGTTCCGGCCGATTTGCCCTTTGAAGATTTTGTTGACGAGGCGCTGGTAAGTGGCGCCAGCATTCTTCAGACCAAAGGGCATTACCTTGTAACAGTACAGCCCCCGGTCTGTTATAAAGGCAGTTTTCTCCTCGTCCTGTGGAGCCATCATTATTTGGTTGTAGCCGGAGAAGGCGTCCATGAAAGACAGCAGCTGATATCCGAAAGTCGCGTCGACCAGTTGGTCTATCCGTGGAAGCGGAAAGCTATCCTTGGGGCACGCCTTGTTCAGGTCGGTGTAGTCGACGCACATCCTCCACTTCCCGCTCGCCTTCCGGACAAGTACGACATTTGCCAGCCATTCGGGGTAGCTGACCTCCCTTATGAATCCTGCCTCCAAGAGCTTGTCTACCTCCTGGTCGACCACTCGGATCCGATCCGGGGCACAGTGTCTCTTCTTCTGCTTTACTGGTCGGTGGGTTGGGTCGACGTTGAGGGCGTGAGAAATGACCTCCGGGTCGATCCCAGGTACATCGGCCGCCGACCAGGCAAATACATCAGCATTGGCTCGGAGGAATTCCACTAACCTGAGCCGAGCTTCCGAGTCGAGGTTGGCACCGACCCGGACCGTACGGTCCGGGCGACCCTCTTCAAGGGGAACTTCGATCACACCCTCGGCCGGCTCCCCGTACCGCAAAGCCACCTCGTCTCTGGCGTCAAGGGACTCGACGCTTAGGGCCTCCACGGGCTTCTTCCCTTTGAGAGTTGCTAGGAAACATTGCCGTGCGGTCGGTTGGTCACCTCGGACCTCTCCAATCCCGGCCGCCGTGGGGAACCGTATTAGCAAATGGTATGTAGAGACTACCGCGCGAAGGGCGTTCAGTCCGGGTCGTCCGAGGATAGCGTTGTAGGTCGAGGGAACACGGACGACCAAGAACCCGAGCCGCACCGTGGCTTCTGCGGGTGCAACGCCCGCAGTCACAGGCAGCTCAACGACACCTTCGGCCGAGATAGCGTCTCCAGTGAATCCTATGAGGGGGGTGGATGTTTTGTGCAACACTTGTCGGGACAAGCTCATCTTTTGGAAGGCCTCGTAAAACAAAATATCAGCTGAGCTTCCACTATCCACAAGAACACGCCTTACATCATAGTTCGCCATAGTGAGGGAGATCACCATGGCATCATCATGGGGGGTCTGAACCCCCTTTACATCCTCATCACAAAAAGTGATTACATTTCCGACCCGCTGCCTCTTCGCGACGGCCACCCCTGATGCTTCCACCGAGCCCCCTGCGTTCCTCACAGGCCGAGAGCAGCCCCCAGTGATGGTGTGGATCACGCCCGCGACGGGTCGATTCTGCTCCCGAGGCTCCTGAGGGGCCGGGTCGGCCGGACGCGGGTCTGCGGGGGGACGTCGGTCGTTTACATATCGACCGAGACGCCCTCGGCGGATGAGAGCCTCGATCTCGTCCCGAAGCTGGAAGCAGTCTTCGGTGTCGTGGCCGTGGTCTCGGTGGTACTCACAGTACGCTCGAGAGGGCCTCCTCCCAGGGATTTTCTTCATCTGCCTCGGGACCGGGAGGTTCTCCCGCCCCTTGACCTCCATAAGGATCTGGGCCCGGGGGGCCAGGAGTGGGGTGTACCGGTTGAAGCGTCGGTGCGGAGAACGAGGGCGTGGGGCGCCGTGGTTCCTCGCCGGTGACGGGCTTCTGCGCCGATGTTGAGGCGTCGGGCTCCTCCTCTGGGGTGCCTCTTTTCGCCTTTTCTTCCCGAGCTTTAGAGGGGCCTCGGCGGCCTCCTTGTTCCGGTGGGCGGCTGCCTCCTCGGCGTCTGCATACTGGTTCGCCCGAGACAACAGCTCCGGGAAGCTCCGCGGCAGGCGTTTGTCCAGGGAGAAGGTGAGTCTGCCCTTCCGGAAGCCACGCTTCAGGGCTGAGAGAGCCACCTCCTGGCTCAGGTTCCGGACCTCCAATGTAGCCTTGTTGAAGCGGGTAAGGTAATCCCGCAGGCTTTCTCCCTCGTTTTGCCGGACATCAAAGAGGGAGTCGGAAACCAATCGCCGCCGGCTACTGACGGCGAAATGGCTGATGAAGAGGCGAGTGAACTGGTCAAAGGACTGGATAGAGTCAGCCTCCAGGCCGGCGAACCACGCCCTGGCTGGGCCACGGAGGGTCGCCGGGAAGGCCTTGCAGAGGAGAGGATCTGATGCTCCATGGAGGAGCATAAGAGTCCTGAAACTCTCCACGTGATCCCGCGGGTCCGCCGCCCCGTCATAGGGCTCGATCGCCGGCATTTTGAATCCCGGCGGATTTGGGGTCCGCAGGATCCTCGAGGCAAGCGCCGGTTGGGAGGAGATCTCCAAGTCGGCGAAGGGATCTTTAGAGTGGCCCTTCAGGACCTGGAGTTGTCGGTGGAGATCGTCCACCCACCGGTCCAGGGAGCGCGACCGGTGGGTGGGAGACAAGGAGCACCGAGAGGGGGACCGACTGGAGCGCGGGTTTCTTGAGGACTGGGGGGTCTGGGAACGCGCCCGGGCCCGCCTCTTGTACCCCGCGCAGCTTCGATGGGACGGTCCCGGCAGAATGGACCGTGCTCGAGAATCTTCCTCGCGCCGGGGCTCCTCCCCATGGGAGAGGAAGGAGCGCGGGTTAAGGAGGACAGGTGAGCGCTCAGGGAGCAGCGGCTCCTGGGCCCGCTGCGGCGCCCGAGACATCACACCCTGCAGGTTCTGCACTGCCTCCGCGAGGGTGCGGACCTGCTGGGCTAACTGGTCGAACTGAGCGGCTTCGACCATCTGAATCGGGGGTGGAACGGTTGAGTGTTGCTGAGAATGTGTTGGAGACGCAGCGGCCTCCCGGCCGGAGGCGCGAGAGGCCCCGCGACCGGAGGCATTGGAAGCTCCACGACCACCTCGCCGTGCCATTACGATCGCTCTGAGATCAGGCCCTCCTTCTAGCGCCAACTGTTGCTGGTGGTCCAAACCGAGAACGATTGACACAGCGGTGTGAACGGGGTTCCGTCTGAGTTGTCTTGGTTGGTGTTGGTTACGCTCCACCTTCCACCGGGAAACCTGCGAGCAAGCCTCGCACCACCACTGGGGTAGTGGGGGCCCTCCGACGATCAAGTTAGAGGAGATTGGAGGAGAAGGAGAGATAATAATCGCAAGCAAGAGAGTGCTCTGGAAGATATTGCTTACCCCCCCTTCTCCCCCCAGCCGCATATATACCTGGCTGGGGGGTCTCTGAGGGGGGTTTGTCATCGTGGGCGCGATGGAGTGGCCACTGACATGGCCGTTACAGGGCGTCGTGGAGCAGCGCTGGGTACGGCCATGACAGGGCGTAGTGGAGTTCCGCTTTGTACGGCTGATACAGGAGATCGTGGAACAGCATCGGATACAGCCGTTGCAGGGAGTAGTGGAGCAGGAGGCCTCGGCGTGCCTCTGGGAAGCAGCCTGTCGTTATCAAGAGATCTCCGACTCGGGGTCGGAGTGCTGGATCAGGGGGCAGCCGATCCGGGGTCGGGCTGCGGTGCTGAGGATATCCGACTTGGGGTCGGATTGCTAGATTAAGGGGCAGCCGACTCGGGGTCGGGCTGCGAAGCCGAAGATGTCCGACTCGGGGCCGGACTGCTGGATCGAAGGGCAGCCGGCTCGAGGTCGGGCTGTGGAGCCGAAGATGTCCGACTCGGGGTCGGATTGCTGGATCAAAGGACAGCCGTAGTCTTCATGGGCGCGCGTGCCGGTCACGTGGAGCATGGCGGCTTAGTTCCCCCGTAACAATGCCCATTTTCACATTAAAATAGAGCAAGAAAAAGAGTTTTTCCCCCAATGCTGAAAACACTGTTCATATGAACAGTGTTCCGAGATGTCACTGTACATATGAACAGTGTTCCGTGAAAACACTGTTCATATGAACAGTGTTACAAAAAAAAAATAAAAAAATGACTCAGCCACTGTTCATCTTCTTCCTCCCCCGATGAACATCTCACGCGCAGCCCACCGACGGTCCCCCGCGGCGTCTTCCCGTTGATCTCGCGGCCGCCCACCGTCCACGGTTTCCTCCCGACGATCCCGCGATCAAATCCGCTGGCGACCAGTCCTCCGTGATTCCAGTCGGCCACAATCAGCCGCGTGCCCACCGTGCCCGTGCGGTCGACTCTTCCCAGCAGTGGAGATCTAGCCCCTTTGCCATCACATCCCGCATCTTCAGCCGAGATCCAGCACTGCTGAAAAAGGAATGCTGTAGAGATTTGCCTAAAAAAAAAATTAAATTGCTGGAAAAATTTTCTTTGGTAACCTCTAAACCTTTCTTATTTAAATTTATTATTAGATTGAAATTTTGTGGTGATTGTTTGATTTTAATTTCAGCAAAAGTGTGAATGCATGCTTGATACACATACACAAATTAATCCGCACATAGTAAGGGCAATCACCCCAACAAGATAAGAGCCGGATTTCATCACCGGACTCTTGCCCAACTTAGGTGAACTCAATCTTACATAGTGTCACTTTAATTAAAATCAATTAGACATTGGCTCCTAGGGACATTCGAGCTCAATAGGACGAAGATCACCGAAAGTTGCACCAATTTCGCTCTATGGCTTAGTTGATGTCTAGGCAAGCTTTATCTCTATAAGGGAGACAGTTCATCTGTTCGAGGCAAGTGGGTTTTAAGTGGGACCTTTGCGAACGCATCGTGACCCCTCCACTTACCTGGGAGCTTACCTGGTCAACTCGGTTCATTAGACCGGATTGGAGGCTTAGGTGCCCTCTTCAAACCAGTTAGGAGCTGTCTAGTGATTTCAGGACAAATACAAGGATTGATGTGTTTATCTTTTATTGCATGCTTGATTGATCAAGTACTAGTGTATGCAAGGTAGTCGTTCTAGAGTACGAAACCTATTACCTTTTGACCCTGAAATAGAACGAACCCTTAGGAACATTCGAGCTAAGATCAAAACATTAGGATCATCCCCACCTCTTAAGATGGCTGAAGAACAACCCAAACTCCTGAGGGAGTACTTTACTCCCACTATTTACACTTCCCCATCTTGCATTCGATTACCTGAGGTAGCAGCTGTACAATATGAAATAAAGTCTAGTGTGATCCAAATGCTCCCATCTTTTTATGGGCTCACCAACGAAGACCCATACAAACATTTAGATGAATTTCTTGAGATTTGCACTACTGTCAAGATTCAGAACTTCACTGATGATGCCCTGAAACTTAGGTTATTCCCCTTCTCCCTTAAAGATAGAGCCAAACAATGGCTGAATTCTTTAGAAGCTAATTCGATTCGTTCTTGGGATCAAATACAACAAGAATTCCTTAAAAAATACTTTCCCATAGGAAGAACGAACCAGTTTAGACGTGCCATTACAAGCTTCTCCCAAACCGAGGGAGAAGAATTTCATGAAACTTGGGAGAGATTTAGGGACCTAATCTGTAAATGCCCTCATCATCAAATACCTAAGTGGCAACTAGTGCAATATTTTTATGACGGATTGACAGAACGAAACTGTCAGATGATCGATGCTGCATGCGGGGGCACTTTTATGCTTCAAAATGAGCATGAAGCATGGAAATTATTTGAAAATCTTAATGAAAACTCCTTCCACCATGCTTCATGTTCTCGTCAAGCATCCCCGAGTTCTCAAAGAAAAGGGACCATTTGTGAAATAAGTCATTCTATGGACCTGTCTAGCAAGGTAGATGCATTGTCCCATAAGATTGACCAACTGATGATAGGTGGGCATTACATGAACTCTTCCTAAGCACAAGTGTGTACTATTTGTTCTAGCCCATCCCACCCTATTCATGAGTGCCCCTCAGCGCCCCAATTCCCCGAACTCGTGCAAGAACACATCAATGCTGCTCAAACACAACCCAGACCGGGTAATGATCCATTTTCCAATACATATAACCCGGGATGGCGAAATCATCTAAACTTTTCTTGGAAGCAGCAAGCTTCGAACACAGCCCAACCCTATTCCCAAAATTTTCAAAATCCTCAAAATTTTCAAACCCAACAAAATATTCATCCCTACCGTCCCTTGACTCAATTTCAACACACTTCTCCTCCACCCCAAAGAAACACAGCCTTTGAGGAGAAAGTGTTGAACGCCCTTCAAGGTTTGGAAACCATTACATAATTGGTGCACTCTCACACGCAATCAATCGCCAAGCTAGAATCCCAGATGGGGCAACTAGCTAATGCACTGAACAAGCGAGAGGAAGGAAAGCTTCCAAGCCAACCGCTAAGTAATCCTAGGGGACAATACATAGCTCAAGAAAATCAATTAAATGCAATTCATCATGAACAAGCCAATGCTTTGACTATCCTAAGGAGTGGACGTATAATAGACAATAAGATTGGGGAGGACAACAATAAGAAAGGTGAAGAAGAGGATAGAAATGTGTCAAATGAAAATCTAAAACCTTCTTCTTCTTCTTCGGCTAGTCCATCTTCTGCCAAAACTCACATTCCAAAGGCCCCATTTCCTGAAGCTCTTACTTCACCCTCTCCATTTAGCAAAAAGGGAACTTCACTAGAGGAGATGATGGAGGTTTTCAAACAAGTGAAGATCAACCTTCCACTTCTTGATGCTATTAGACAAGTTCCCTCCTATGCCAAATTTCTTAAAGACCTGTACACCCAAAAGCGAAAATCTAGGACACATGTGCCTAGAAAGGTCTTCCTAACTGAGCAAGTGAGTTCTATTCTCCAACACAACACCCCTCCGAAATTCAAAGATCCTGGTGCTCCCACCATCTCCTGTGTCTTAGGAAATAATTTTATTGATCGAGCACTCTTAGATCTAGGGGCAAGTGTCAACCTTTTACCTTACTCAATTTATGAGAAGCTTGGGTTAGGTGAGTTAAAACCAACCTCAATATCCCTTCAATTGGCTGATCGATCTGTAAAAACACCACGTGGGATAATTGAAGATGTTCTTGTCAAGGTAGATAAATTCTATTTTTCAGTAGATTTCATCGTCCTTGATATGGAACATGAACCTAATCCTAAGAAACAAATCCCCATGATCCTTGGGCGCCCCTTTTTAGCAACAGCCAATGCGTGCATCAATTGTAGAACAGGGGTAATGAACATATCATTTGGGAACATGAAGGTAAATTAAATGTGTTCAATGCGGCCGACCAACCCGCGAGGAAAGTTGAGTGTTTTATGATAGACAAAATAGATGACCTCATAGAAGGAGATGCAAAAACTACCTCACTGTGTCTGGCTGAAGACAATAAACTTAGCGCTTGTTGGGAGGCAACCCAATTCTCTTAGATTTCTTTAATATTGAGGACAATGTTAGGTTTAGGTTTGGGGGTATTTTTGAGTATTTTTAAGAATTTTTGGTTTTGTTTGCATCTCTTGCATTCATTTTCATTTCACAATGTTAGGTTTAGGTTTGGGGGTATTCATCTTGATTTTCATCAAAAAAAAATGTGTTCATTTTCATTTTTATAAAATAATAAATAATAATAATAAAAAAATTAAAAATAATAAAAAAAAGTTTTTTTTTAAAAAAACCTAATTTCTATACATTTATGCGAGAATGATAAATACACAAGGTATATAAAATCTAAAAAGCCCAATGACTAGTCGGAAGTAATACAAATTTAAGTTCTTTTTATTAAGTCTCTCTTAGGGAGTTGTAAGCTAATTAATACTTTAGAATTTCACTACACACTGGCCGACCCTTCTAATGTCTAGGCTCGACATTATGTTGATAGTATAGTAGCAACCTTGGACCCTGATGAAGCATACTTATCCAATCCAAAAAAAAAAAATCATCAATAAAAATGGATTTAGTCAGGAACATCGAAAATGGCTACCTATTGTCAAAGGTTAAGTGGGCTTGTGATGAGGACTCCGAGCATAAGTTCGTAGGGGAGTCTTGATGCCTGACACCTTGTGCCAACTGGTATGAGAGTTGTCGACTGATTGCTCGTTACCCGGAGAAATCACCACAAGAGTAAAAGTACACAATTATACATCTTTCAAAAAAAAAAGTTCTGTATTGACCTTGAAAAAGACAATAGTGTGAAAGCCGTCGTTGTAAAAATTCGAGTAAACTGGAATATTACAGATAAAGCCCGTGAGGTACTAAAGTAAACATCCACAACTCTTGAAATCCTGCAGAGATGATGATTTTGAATCAGTGAGCAGGTCTTTTCGACCAATCCTTGGAAACTACTAGTATTAACAATATTTTGGATATCCGAACCCTTAGCTTGTGTACGGTCCAGATTTTACCGAGCACTCCAGTATAAATAAGTCTTACAACTCCCTAAACGGAAACTTTATGACTTTAACTTAGATTGCATACTAACCTAGAATTTGGGCTGACTTAGTAAATAAAACCGTGTGTGCTTTGAAATTCTTATCATTTATGTATCTTAAATTAGATTTTAATAATAATAATAAAAAAAGAGAGTTTTTGAAATTCTTAGCTAGTATGAATTTGGAATTTGATTTTCACTTTATAGATCAATCGACTAAAAAATAAATAATAATAATAATAATAATAATAATAATAATAATCATAAATGATTTATTTTAATATTGAAGTTTGTGGGTATCTTTACTGAAAACCCTCACGAGACTATAACTCGTCCACTAGGGTAACCTAGGGGTTTAAAGCCTTGTTGCATATGGTAAATGCAATCGCGATGCCTGCGAAAGTGAGTTAGAGTTTTTCTTTTCTAGTTTTATTTTGCTCGAGGACTAGCAAAATGTAGGTTTGGGAATGTGACAAGTGCTGATTAATCTATAATTTAATATTCTTTTTTCAGCACATGTCAACGTTCTTAAACGGATAACTACTTATTTTACTACAAAATAGAACAATCTTTGAAATAAATTTAAAATATGATAAGAAATAAATAATTCACATGTCCTCGCCTTCCGAGCATACCAGCCAGCATGTTTCAGTTCAATAACACTGGGTTCGAGCCCAATGCCCAACTGACATGCATGCACCCAAGCACTGTCCACCGTCCGTGGCTCCCCAAGTGATCCAACGGTTCAGAAATTTCCGTCTCCGCATCATGTTTCCAAACTAAGCAAAATAAGGGAGACCTTTTAAATCCATATATGCCCATTTTCACGTTAAAATAGAGCAAGAAAAAGAGTTTTTTCCCCAAATGCTGAAAACACTATTCATATGAACAGTGTTTCGAGATGGCACTATACATATGAACAGTGTTCCGTGAAAACACTGTTCGTATGAACAGTGTTACAAAAAAAAATATAAAAAAATGACTCAGCCACTGTTCATCTTCTTCCTCCCCCGATGAACATCTCATGCGCAGCCCACCGACGGTCCCCCGCGGCGTCTTCCCGTTGATCCCGCGGCCGCCCACCGTCCGCGGCTTCCTCCCGACGATCCCGCGATCAAATCCGCCGGCGACCAGTCCT
Organism: Phoenix dactylifera; assembly: GCF_009389715.1. Lineage (NCBI taxonomy): Eukaryota > Viridiplantae > Streptophyta > Magnoliopsida > Arecales > Arecaceae > Phoenix > Phoenix dactylifera. Next base: position 21,607 of record NW_024069115.1, read on the forward strand.
CCGTGATTCCAGTCGGCCGCAATCAGCCGCGTGCCCACTGTGCCCGTGCGGTCGACTCTTCCCAACAGCGGAGATCCAGCCCCTTTGCCATCACATCCCGCGTCTTCAGCCGAGATCCAGCACCACCGCATCAGCTCCGTGCCAGCCGCATCAACCGCGTGCCATCCGCCGCCCGTTCCACCTCCCAGTAGCCGGAAATCAGCCATTTCCTCCAAGCATTCCAGCCATCCCGAGCTTCACCCGGATTCGTTCCAAGAAGAGATCCCATCGATTCCCAGCTCCAATCCCTGTGATTCAGCCTTCACCGCGATCCCAGCCAACTGCATTCAACGAGCCGGTAACCCAGCTCCTTCCGGATCGGCACCCGTTTCGAGCTCCATCCCCATCGTCGCCCGAGATCCAGCCATTCTCCCAGCATCACGCCCTCCTCCTCTCTCAGGATCCATCGCTGGTCTTCGGCGATCTATAAGAGGAAGACGAAGAAGAGGGGAGAGGGGAGCTCGGTTTTGAAGAATAGAGGAGGCTCTATTCGGGAGATGAAGAAATAAAATTAAAAAAAAAGAGAGAAGAGAGAGAGGCTGGGAGCGGAAGGGAGTGAAGAGCAATTTTTTTATGAAGATGGGAGGACTTCCGGCCACCATGAGCAGCTAAGCCTCGGTTTAGGAGTTTTGATGAAGCCATAGAGGAGTATTCGTTTCATTTTTATTGATTTGAGTTTGTATTGTAAGATGGTTGCATGATGAAGAATTTATCAATTGATCTTATGATTTATCCAATTTATGTAAATCATTTATCTTGCATAAAATATTTTACATAGATTGATCTATTTCATCGAATCCAACACCTGTAGTTTGGAGGAGATATTCATGTGACATCGATTTCATGTTTAAATGATCAGATGCATCATGCTAGGTTAGACAGGTCATGCAGAGTAGATGATTTGTGCTAGACTTAGATGATTCATGCTGGAAATTAGTTATAATTTTCTTTTGTGATTGCTTTGGCGTGTAGTCGTAAGCAATCAAGTCTTACATACAACTCAATCATTGAAAGCATCACGGATATAAATCTATCGGTGGAATCTAGCCCTAAACACCTCTGTCCATAGATAATTCATACTACTACACCCATATTAATTCTTAGTTTTTATCATTTACTCTAGCTTATCCCCTTTGAAGTAATTATTTAATTAGGAAAAATAACTTGTTTCCAATCCCTGTGGACCGACACCCGTAATCACTATCCTACAGGATACGTGCTATTGCGTGGTTTATTTTTGAAATTGAAATAACCGATCAGCTATCGGGCATTGGGCTTAAACCCAATGTTAATTGGTTTCTTGGATTACTTGCACTGAAGCACAAATACAACGTTAATTAGTTAATTTTATTATTAATGATTAGCTATAATACTAATTAAGATGGTATGACGATTGCACTTTTGTGCTCTCATTCCACCCCCCAACCAGCTTATTGCTAGTCTCTAGCAATTTAGTGCGAAAATGATAAAATGAGAGTGCAAAAGTGTTATTTATTATATAAATATACTAAGATAAATACTCACTTTCGTAGAGCATTACGATTGCACTTAGCACGTGCAACAAGCCTTTAAACCCCTAGGTTACCCTAGTGGACGAGTGTTGTCTCGTGAGGGTTTGCAGTGAAGTTACCCACAAACTTCATCAGTCAGGGATTTCAATTTTTAACTCGAAATTTGAACAGGTATTACTGTATGAAACTAGAATTGCAAGGACAATAGAGACTTGTTGCTATCATATTTAAACAGACTCTAGCTCAAGTTTCATTACACCCCATCTATCTGCTAACAAGTCAAGAATGTAGTGAGGTGCAAGATAAATGAGTGGCTTTCACTTACTTCCAACATGATCACTTCAATTTTTAAGACTTTCTAGAGTTAAATGGTAATGAACACCCCAGATTTATTTATTTGTTTATATATATATATTTTAATCAGACTGAATGCTAAGAAGAATGACTTGTGCAATATCTAGCCTTATTAAGCTTTCTAGCTAACCCATGTAGCGAGTGTTAGGCCAATGACTTCCGATCCAGATGGCTCAGGGCACTAGGTGTAAAGACATCCTAATTGGCTTAATAACTCAAGTCAACTAGGCTCCAAGGCTAAATTAGTCACTCAGAGTTTAATCTCAGCCATCCTCACCTTTTTATGCGAACCCTCGCTGCTTGCCAAGCAAGAGGCCCGGTTACTCTGTGAGAAGACTTAAAATAAACTTGTTTTATTTTCTTCTTCTTTTTTTTTTAATAGGGTGTTCATCACACATATAACTTTAAATTATACAGAAGATTAAAAGTATTCATATTAGTTGTAAGTTTACATACCCCACTATTCATGTGCTTACGTGTAGGTGCTAAATCGTCTTCTATCATGTTAGCAGAAGATAAGTGGGACGAAAATTTAAACTAGAACTGCTATCATATTTCTTAACTCAAAGCTTTTGTCAAAGCAATTCCTAGTTTGTACAGCCAAAAAGATTAGAATTTGAGTTAAAAATTTGAAATCCCCTCTTTTTTTTTATGTGCTCATTTTTTTTATTATTATTTTTTATGATCTTTTTTTAGAAATAAAAAATATTCTCATCCCCATACTTAAATCTAACATTGTCCTCAATGTTAAAGAAATTTTAAAGCAGTAATAGGATAGAGGAGAAGTTACCTGATATGGGTAGGCAAATTGACAATTGGGGCCAAAAACCCTCAAACCTGCATGTTAGTCAAATTTTATATTTTTTTATTATATATATATATTATTAATATTATTATTATTATTATTATTATTAATATTTACATGTTGGGTTGCCTTCCAAGAGCGCTAAGTTTTATGTCTTCAGCCAGACAAAATGTAGGTTCATTTTTTTCAACCATTATCTAAGAATGGTTTTGGAAGAGTCCGAGAAAGAACAGTTGACTGATGACGATCTATGCTCATTAGTGGAATAGAATTAGGGAGCGCATGCTCGACCCCTTCCTCGGAATGGGCAAGGTAAGCCTCTAAAGGGTCCTTATTATAAGTTTGTAAGAAAGTCTCCTGAATCAGACTTTCAATCATGTCAACTTTATTGATTTCTTTATCGTCTGGTGGTTGTTTACTTATATTGAAGACATTAAGCTCGACTTTCATGTTGCCAAAAGATAACTTCAGCATACCATTTCGACAATTTATCATAGCATTTGCTGTGGCTAAGAAAGGTCTACCTAAAATTATAGGTGTGTGACTGTCTGGATGTATTGCAGGTTCAGTCTCAAGGATAACGAAGTCCACAGGATAGTAAAACTCGTTTACCTTCACTATTACATCCTCTACAATCCCCTTGGGGTACTTCACCATCCTATCTGCTAAGAAAAGGGTAATATTTGTGGGCTTTAATTATTCCAAACCTAACTTTTGGTACACATAGTAGGAAAGTAGGTTCACACTGGCTCCTAAATCTAATAGGGCTCTCTGGATGATCGTCTCTCCTATTTTTATTTCAATGGTGGGGCAACCAGGGTCTTTGAATTTCGGGGCAATCTGTTGTTGAATGAGAGATGAGGCTTGTGCATGTTAGATGTATGCCCTAGAAGCCAATCTGGCTGACACATTGTTAATTCTAGGGACATAATTTTGTACTTGACTATTTATTATTGAATAAATAAAAGGCATCTTATCATTCATATTATTTATGTGTCTATGAATCGTCCAAGAAATTAATAAGATGATGATGCATATTCTCAAGAGTTGAGAATTTGAGCCATGTATCATTGGTGATTAATTTCTAAATGCTCCTGATCAATGGATCATCACGAGGACGGTGATCGATCCGATCAGTGCACAGATCACTTTCCTTCTGGATGGACGAGACTTGAGTCCACAGTGTAGGGACACTGAAGTGATAGTGCAGGTGCTTGTTAGAGAACAAGGGTACTGAGCGTGACCAAGACAAGAAGTCACTTGGATGTCTATCCACTCGTCAGTGACTTGCTTGATGTTGCAGTAGTGTGACTGGTCCTTTGACCTGCGGTGCTTCGACTACTCACAGTGAGGTTATTGTAGTTTGACTGCACACATACATGGTCTCTATCCATATGGGTCCATGCAATGTAGATTGGCTGCAGTAAGTTCACTGTAGGAGTAGGGTATGCACCTATAAGAAATCTATCGACCTTGATAGATAAGGAGAGATCCTATGTGATTTATAAGACTGAGTTCGTAAGACCTCGGCCGGGGCAGTATGCACAGTGGAGAAAGAGTTTTCCACTCTCGAACTTAAGTCGAATAAATCTTCACATATGACAGACGATGGGGTTTGACGAGTTATCCATGACCTCCGTCCTGTAGGGATCCACGATAGTAGGACTGTATCACATGATAACTGCACCTAGAGGTTCATCATTCTATTCTACTGGGTAGCCACTACATGCTGCTAGGTGTCACTGGTGGATGGTGGGACTCATAGGGATTGTCTCGATGATCGATACACCCTAATGAGTTGAGTTGGAATCGTTTCAATTCATTGAAAGGAGTTTTCAATGATATTATGATAGAGATCACAATATATCTCACTACCAGTCAGAATAGAACCTATGGGGTCACACACACTAGAAGTATTGACCGATCCGATGGTTGAATCGTGATTAGGAATCACAAGTAATCAATTCGATTGATATTCAGTTGAAGAAGGAACAAAGGGAATTAATTAATTGGACTTGAAACAAAAGTCCTACTTCGAGTAGGATTCCTAGAGTCCTAATTGGATTAGGACTGGAAATCCTAGTTGGAGTAGGACTGGGATTCCTACTTGGAATAGGATTCCTACAATCCTAATGAGATTAGGAGTTTTGAATTAAAATCGGATTCCTACTTGGAGTAGGATTCCTAGAGTCCTAATCAGATTAGGACTTCGGATTCAAATAAAGTCCTAATTGGTTAAGACTAAAATTAAATATGTCCTAATTTGGATTAGGATTTCTTAAGTCATAATTAATTATTAATCTAATGAATCAATAAGACTCCTAATTGGATTAGGATTGAAGAGTTCAATTGAGTCAAAATTGATTTAAGTACTAATTGGATTAGGACTTACCTAGATTGGATCCAAATTGGTTCACCCTTGGGCTAAGCCTAATTAGATTAGCGCTTGACCACATTAGGGCATCCAAAACCTTACCTAATAAGGATTAGGGAAACACATGTAGAGGGGCTCACGCCCTTCTGTGGAGTGATTGATTAAAACCCCATTTGATTTTGATGAGCTCAAAGCATTGGAGTATATCTTGTGATTACTAATGAATTCAATTGAGTGTTTCAGTGAAAATCCTGTCCAAGTGTCTCTAGACTTGGTTCATAGCATTTTGGATAAGTTAAGAAGTCTGCATGAACCAATGTCTGAGATACGAGTCGACTCCCGAGTCTCACGAGTCGACTCCAAGCGTATCAAGGTCACTGGCACGAGCTCGAGTCGACTCCTGATCAGTACGAGTCGACTCCGACTGAAAACAGACAGAAGGACAGAAGAGCAGTTTTTCAGGTCTGAGATTCGAGTCGACTCCAGTGGAACGCGAGTCGACTCCCAGCGGTACACACAGAAAAAGTCAGAGAGCGTTTTATGGACTCTGAGATTCGAGTCGACTCCAGTGGAACGCGAGTCGACTCCCAGCGGTACGCAAAGAAAAAGTCAGAGAGCGTTTTATGGACTCTGAGATTCGAGTCGACTCCCGCAGTATGCGAGTCGACTCCGAGACTGTGCGACCATCGACAGACAAAAGACCATGTTACTGCCTCTGAGATTCGAGTCGACTCACAGACAGCTCGAGTCGACTCCAAGACAAGCTTCACGTCAAAAGGCAGAAGACCAACTTTCGGAAACTGAGAGCCGAGTCGACTCCAAGGAAGTTCGAGTCGACTCCAAGACTGGATGAGCCAAAAGACAGAGAATCGGGAGTTCGGGCTCTGAGATTCGAGTCGACTCCCAGGACAGTCGAGTCGACTCGAGTGGACAAAATTCAAATTTGGATCCACGGACTACAGAGGATGAGCCGACTCCAAAATTGCCAGGTCAGCGCCAGAAGTTGGCGAGTCGACTCCGGGTCAAGACGAGTCGACTCCCAGTCAAGACGGCAACTTTAATTCAAACTGGGAACAGTTGCCGAGTCGACTCCGGAAAAGCTCGAGTCGACTCCTGCTACAGCCGAGTCGACTCCTGATCGCGCGAGTCGACTCCAACCCACCAACGGTCACATTGTCAGGCTGCGCAGAGTGTGCAGAACGGCCAGAAAAAGCAGAGTAACGGCTAGTTTCCGTGGGGGTTGGCTTAAATAGCCACAGAAGACTGTAGCAAGGTAAAAAAAACACACATTCCACTCCTAGCATTCAAGTCTTCAAGCTCTCTAAGTGCTCTTCAACGAGAAAAAGGGAAGATCTGCATTTACTGCTCCACCAACATCTTCCCAGCATTCAAAGCTTCCTCCTCCTGCTTTCAAGTCGATCACTCTTTCAAGAGGAGACCGGAGTTCCAGAAGCCACACCTCTTCACCATCTTAAAAGCGTTTGAGGGCTTCTAACTCCTTTACGATTATATTGTTTTAAATCTGCTTTTTGAGAAGCTATCTTCTGTTTTCTTCTATCTCGTGTATTTACTTGATTCAATCGGGGGATTGAATCAAGGGGATTAAGGTTGGTTGGTGAGCCGGTTTAAAACCAACGAGTGTAAGGGTTTGATTGTGAGCCCGGGAAAACAATCGGGGTTGGTTCTAGTCGGTGAGCCTGGGAAAACCGACCGAGTTCGTTGTGAGCTCGTAAAACAACAAGTTCGGTTGTGAGCTTGCAAAACAACCGGCTGTAATCCAAGGGGGTTATAGTGAAATTCCCAAGTGAGACTTGGGGAGTGGACGTAGGAGCAAGGGTTAGCTCCGAACCATTATAAAACTTTGTGTTTGTAGTGCATTGTCTCTCATCTTCTTCCCCACACATTACTCACAGCACTTAGCTTTAATTAAATAACTGGCTATAGTATTTAGTTAATCATCCACAAAGTTTTAATTAGCTAAGTTAATTTAAAAACCCAATTCACCCCCCCCTCTTGGGTTGTCTATCTGGGCAACAAGTGGTATCAGAGCCAAAAACTCTTCCACTCATGAGTTAAAAGATCAAAATGACAACCCCATTTGGATCTTCTCACATTGAGGGTCAGTCCACCCAAAGACCCCCTTTCTTCAATGGATCTGACTACTCATACTGGAAGGCTAGGATGAGAATATTCATCCAAGCCCAAGACTATGAGATGTGGTCCATTGTAGTAAATGGGCCATACATCCCATCCATATACGTAGATGGTGTTAAGGTACCTAAACTTGAAATGGACTGGGATGAACATGACATGAGGAAGGCACAATTAAACTCTAAAGCAATGAATGTCTTCTATTGTGCCTTAGACCGTAATGAATTCAATAGGGTCTCTACTTGCAATTCTGCAGAAGAGATTTGGGACAGACTTGAAGTGACCCATGAGGGCACGAATCAAGTGAAAGAGTCCAAAATAAATATTTTGGTTCATAAATATGAACTATTTAAAATGGACTCTAACGAAACAATTACATGCATGTTCACTAGGTTTACTGATATTGTCAATGGCCTAAAAAGCCTTGGCAAGAACTATACTAACAGTGAATTTGTCAGGAAAATCCTTCGGTGTCTACCAAGGTCGTGGGAAGCTAAAGTGACGGCAATCCAAGAAGCTAAAGACTTGAACAAGCTTCCACTTGAAGAGCTCCTTGGATCCCTTATGACGCATGAGCTTACCATGAAACAACACAACGAGGAAGAGTCCTCCCATAAGAAAAAGGTAATAGCTTTAAAATCTACTTCTTCTAACAAGGACTTGTCTTGCAGCAGCAGCAGTGAAGAAGAAGAAGATGAGGAAGATGGTGGTGAGGCTCTTCTTGTGTGCAAGTTCAAGAAATTCATCAACCACAAGAAGTCCTATCATCAAAGGAGAGGCCCCTCAAATTCCTACCGCAAGGACAAAGGTAAGGAAAGGGAAAGTGAGGGGACCGGCTGCTATGAGTGCAAAAAGCCGGGACACATCCGAGCTGAGTGTCCCTTACTAAAGAAGAGCAGCAAGTACAAGAAGAAGAAGAAAGCCCTTGTCACCACCCTATCGGACTCCGACGCATCATCTTCATCATCGGATGAAGAACAAGAAGAGAAGGCCAATTTTTGTTTCATGGCCAACGAAAATGAGGTAACTTCCGATACGCACTATGATTTTTCATTTGATGAACTTTATGATGCATTTAATGAATTAATGGTAGAATATAAGGCTATAAATCTTAAGAATAAAGAACTGAAAATAACTAATCAATCATACCTACATAAATACGATAAATTAGTTAAGGATAAGGATTTAATCACCAAAGAAAATATAGAACTTAAAACAAGCAACTAACTTTTAACTCAAAAGACCAACACCTTAACTAAAGAAAATGAAAAACTAACTAAGGAATTTTCAGAACTTAAAAAATATAAACAAACCTTAGATAAGGATCTTACTAAAGAACTTAATGATCTAAAAGCCGAAAATCAGACACTAACTAAAGAACTTAACAAATACAAACCCTTAGTTGAAAGATTTACCTATAGTTCTGAAAAATTAAACATGATACTAAATAGTCAACGTGCAGTGTTTAATAAAGCCGGTTTAGGATATAAACCAAGGAATAAGCAAAAACTTCTTAGTAACTTCTTTGTTAAAGCTGGGGAAACAAAAACTAAGAAAATAACCTGCTTTTGTTGTGGTACAGTAGGCCATAAAGCAAATGTATGTAATTTTAGGAAAAGTAAAACTAAAAGAAAAATTAAAAGGGTATGGGTTCCAAAAGGAACAAACTTGACTAACCATGAAGGACCCAAGAAAACTTGGGTACCTAAGATGACATGATTTGCTTGTGTAGGAGTGTCTTGCAGCCAAGGTCAACAAAAATTGCTGGTATTTGGATAGTGGCTGCTCAAGGCACATGACGGGTGATAAAGACCAATTTTTCACCCTTGAAGCTAAGAAGGGAGGTGCTGTGACGTTTGGAGACAACAACCAAGGTCACATCATTGGTATTGGTAAAGTTCAAATCACCCCTTCTACTTTTATAGATAATGTTAGATATGTTGATGGTCTTAAGCATAACTTGTTAAGCATTAGTCAATTATGTGACAAAGGATATGATGTTATGTTTAAACCATCACTGTGCATTATAACAAATACTAATGATAATAGTTTAGTTTTTAAAGGGATGAGACGTGGAAATGTATATGTGGTAGATCTAGAAGACCTTACAAAACATAACCAATGTCTAGTTGTTAATGAAACTAAAGAAAATGATGCTAGTTGGTTATGGCACCGTAAGTTAGGTCATGCAAGCATGGACACAATAACTAAACTAGTTAAAAGAGACTCCGTGATAGGTTTGCCAAAATTAAAATTTGAAAAGAACAAAATATGTGAAGCATGTCAATTTGGCAAACAATCTAGAAACTCTTTTAAATCCATAAAATGTGTCTCTACTTCTAGGCCTCTAGAATTACTACACATGGACCTATTTGGTCCAACTAGAACAACAAGCCTAGGTGGAAATAAATATGGTCTAGTTATAGTAGATGATTACTCTAGGTACACATGGGTCATGTTTCTAGCGCATAAGGATCAAGCATTTTCTATGTTTAAGAAGTTCCATAAGGAAGTAACAAATGCTAGAGAGTCCTCAGTTATAGCTATTAGAAGTGACCATGGTACCGAATTCGAAAATCAATTATTTGATGAATTTTGTAGTAAAAAGGGGATAACCCATAATTTCTCAGCACCTAGGACACCACAACAAAATGGAGTTGTGGAAAGGAAAAATAGAACCCTAGAGGAAATGGCTAGAACGATGTTATGTGAAAGTAACCTCCCTAAGTACTTTTGGGGAGAAGCCATTAATACTTCTTGCCATGTATTAAATAGAGTTCTATTAAGACCCATCATAAAGAAAACACCATATGAACTGTGGAAAAACAGAAAACCAAAGGTTAACTATTTTCATGTTTTCGGATGTAGGTGTTTTGTACATAATAATGGGAAAGATAATCTAGGAAAATTTGATCCAAAATCTGATGAAGGAATATTCCTAGGTTATTCTACAACTAGTAAAGCCTATAGAATCTTTAATAAAAGAACCCTAGTTATAGAAGAATCTATACATGTTGTTTTTGATGACTCTAGTGACATCTCATCTAGTAAGAAGGTTAATTTTGATGATGATATTGAAATACTTGAAGAAAAGATAGATGAGATGGGATTACAAGATGATAATCAAAAGTTGATTGAAGGAGAATCATCAAACCAAGAGCCTATAGTGGATCATGGGCTAACTAAAGCTTGGAGGTATGCTCATGGGCATCCTAAGGAACTAATTCTAGATGATCCATCCCAACCCGTTAGGACTAGAGCATCCCTTAGAAATTTGAATAACCATCTAGCTTTTGTTTCACACTTTGAGCCCAAACATATAGAAGAAGCCGAAAATGATGTAAATTGGATAAATGCAATGCAAGAAGAACTAAACCAATTTACTAGAAATAAAGTGTGGGATCTAGTAGAGAGACCTTCTGAATATCCAATTATAGGTACAAAATGGATATATAAAAATAAGCTAGATGAAAATGGAATTGTTATAAGGAATAAGGCTAGACTAGTAGCAAAGGGTTATAATCAAGAAGAAGGTATAGACTTTGATGAAACCTTTGCTCCCGTAGCTAGACTTGAGGCTATTAGACTATTATTAGCATATGCATGCTCTAAGGACTTCAAGCTATATCAAATGGATGTAAAAAGTGCTTTTCTAAATGGGTTTATTAATGAGGAGGTATATGTGGAACAACCTCCTGGTTTTGAAAATCATCAATACCCCAATCATGTGTATAAACTGAACAAAGCACTTTATGGTCTAAAACAAGCACCTAGAGCATGGTATGAGAGACTTAGTAAATTTCTATTAGAACATGGATTCTCTAGGGAAAATGTAGATACAACACTATTTCTGAAAAAGAAAAATAAGGATATGCTATTAGTACAGATTTATGTTGATGATATCATTTTCGGTGCTACTAACAATCGCCTCTGCGAGGAATTTGCTGATTTGATGCAGAGTGAGTTTGAGATGAGCATGATGGGAGAGCTGAACTACTTCCTCGGGCTTCAAATCAAACAATCTGAAGGAGGCATCTTCATCAATCAAGCCAAATATATCAAGGAGATGCTCAAGAAGTTCGATATGGAGGGAAACAAGTCAATCAGCACCCCCATGAGCTCATCGTGTAAGTTAGACCAAGATGAATCAGGTAAATCTGTAGATCAAAAACTTTATAGAGGTATGATAGGTTCTTTACTGTATCTTACTGCAAGTAGGCCTGATATTATGTTTAGTGTGTGCATGTGTGCTAGATATCAGGCTAATCCTAAAGAATCACACCTAGCTGCAGTTAAGAGAATCTTTAAATACTTAATAGGAACTAAGAACATAGGGCTGTGGTACTCTAAAGAATCTAGCCTAAACTTAATAGGGTACACAGATTCAGACTTCGCTGGATGTAAGCTTGATAGAAAAAGTACCAGCGGGTCTTGTCAATTTCTAGGAGAAAATCTAATCTCATGGTTTAGCAAGAAACAAAACTCGGTTGCATTATCCACTGCAGAAGCTGAATATGTTGCAGCCGGGAGTTGTTGTGCTCAAATCTTGTGGATTAAACAACAATTAGAAGATTATGGCATTAAACAAGATAAAATCCCCATTAATTGTGATAATACAAGTGCCATAAACCTAACTAAAAATCCAATTCAACACTCAAGAACTAAACACATTGAGATAAGACATCACTTCATAAGAGATCATGTATTGAATGGTGATGTGACTCTCCAATTTGTTTGTACTGATGATCAATTAGCAGATATTTTCACAAAACCCCTAAGTAAAGAGAGGTTCAGTGTACTTAGAAGGGGATTAGGAGTGATTGACCCATCCTAGTGGGAGTTTCCACTAGATTAATTGATTTTGATGGTTAAAATGAGGTTAAAATAGAGTTTCTATTCAATGATCATCAAATCAGATCCCAACTAGGTGATTTTCCCTCATTTGGCACGGTTATAGCATGATTTTTAAGTGCGTGCCAAGGTTAGAGACGACTCGAGTAAGTTTCAGAGCCGGCTCCTAAGGGGGAGTCGACTCGCGCATTTGGGGGAGTCGACTCGCAAAGTTGGCAGCTGAGGGGGAGTCGACTCGCACATTGTCGGGAGTCGACTCGAAGTCTACAGCCGCATAAGGAGAGTCGACTCGCGCATTTTCTGGAGTCGACTCGAGGTCGAGTCGACTCGCGACTCAGGGGAGTCGACTCGCAGTCGGGATCCGACTTTTTAACCCTAGGTTTGTCGTTTCGCAAACACTTTTTTCTCAAGCCGCCACTGTTCACAAAGCCCTAGAGCCGACTCCTAGGTCATCCTCGATCGTCTCCAAGCCCTTTTCCCGTCGATTCTTCGTCGGACATTGAGTTTTCGTCCGTTCCTAGGTCTTTTCAGGTCAGTCCCGAGCTTCCTCTATCGATCCTTCTTCGTTCTCTAGGCTTTCATCTCGTTTAGGTCAAGATGCCTCGCAAGGGAGTTGTTAGAAAGAGGTCCTGTCCCATGGCCGGTCCCGAGCGGCGCTCCAAGGCGCGGCACGATCCCGCGAGGCAACCTCCTCCGGATCGTTCCCCGCCTAGGGTGGTTCATGTTAGGCCGTTGGCCGGGAAGGCCGTCACCTCCGGGAGGTATGTCACTTTCGACTATCTCTCCCAGGAAGGATTCACCATAGGCGATAGGCTTAGAGCCCAGGGTCTAGAGTACTTCCTCACCTTGGACCTTCCCACCTATCCTGGCCTAGTTCAAGAGTTCTACAGTACCGTCCATCGGAGAGATGGAGGTATTGAGGGCACGGTATTAGGTGTCCCATTGCGTGTCACAGAGGACCTCATTGCCCATATCCTCCACCTTCCATTAGTAGGGGTGGCTCCTGCACATCCTGAGGATAGATTTGAGGCCCTTACGATCGTCTTAGGGCATCCACCTCAGTCTCCCCTAGATGAGGTATCTGCTAGCTCACTTCCTATTGAAGTGAGAATCCTTTTGAGCATTTTGTCCAGGTCCATCTTCCCTAAGACAGGGAGATTTGATTTTGTGAATGAGAGGGACCTAGCTATTATGTCTTACATTCTTCAGGACACCCCGGTCAACTTCCCCAAGCTCATTTATAGGTATATGTGTGAGCCCCTGGATAGACCTAGGCTCTCCCTCCCATACGGAATGATATTCACTCTTCTCTTTAGGCAGTACGAAATTTTCATTCCTGAGAAGGAACCCTCTCGTGCCTTGCGATGGACTGATCGCTTGGGTACGGGGACCATGCACAGGATGGGATTTCGGAAGAGAGAAGGGATCTGGATTAGGAAGTCCACTCTCACCGCTCAGACCACCAGACCATCACCCAGTCCAGAGCCAGATTCTGACTACCCAGAGTCCCCAGACCATCCAGACCTTCCATCCACTCCTCCTGCTCCTACCACCTCTGCCGGACCTTCCTCCTCAGCTCCACCATCTATGGAGGTCCGTATTGATCCAGAGCAGCTCCGGGAGCTCCGAGGTTCCGTGCCAGCTCCCACTCCTGCACCCACTCCATCCTCAGCATTGGTCCCATCCTTGACAGCCGTGACAGACATGACGGCTGAGGTGCGGCAGGAGATCTACAACATTAGGACCCTGGTGCAGGCCCAGTTCCACAGCATGAGCGAGGTCACGAGCACCACGAGGAGGATGCGGGATGACATCCGCCGTGACATGCACACCACCACCGAGGGGGCCGAGCGCTTGTCGAATGTGCTCATCGACAAGCTGGACGCACTTCAGACCTCGGTGACTGGGCTTCAGACGTCGGTGACTGAGCTCTCCACTACACATAGCAGAGCCACCACGTCTATTATCACGCAGCTGGGCCATGTTACAGAGGCAGTCGCCCTCCTCATGGAGCAGAGCCGATTGAGAGGAGGAGTCACATCCTCGAGAGGAGGAGCTACATCCTCCAGAGGAGGAGATGTATCCTCGAGAGGGGGAGCCACATCCTCGAGGAGGTCATAGATGATTTTGAGTTGTGTTTTGTCTTCTTTTGTATTGTTCTTGCTTTACCTATTGTATGCTCAAATGTATTCACCTTCATATCAATACAATGAGTAGACATCTTATCTTCATTTCTGTGCCATTTGATGATTGACTGTGCCATTTGTGTCATTGATTGTGTGTGATTACCTCCTTTTTGGTATGATGACAAAAAGGGGGAGAAAAGTGTAAGTATAAAATATGTACAAGGGGAGAAATATTAAAAAATATGTAAAAGAAATCAATGGAAATAAATAAAACGATAAACTCTTAAAAACACACATAAATTTGTTCTAAGTGGATTCGGTACCTCGAGGCTCATTATCTCTCTTTTGGGGCTCCTAATGGAGTAATCTCCAGAATCTATTCAAGGGATATTCGGAGATTAGCTGAATCCTACTCAAGAACAAATTGACAGATTTTCCCTCTAAAGATAAAATTCAGTTCAAAAAAACCTTCAAAGCATGAAGAGGAAATTCAGAAAATCAAAATATAGTTGAATGCATATGTTGAGGGGGAGAATCTGAATTTTAATCAAGCTAAAACATTAATGACATATAAGCCAAACAATTGATTGCAGAATATGAAGGCTTATATAATTTCAAATGAAAGGGGGAACTTTAACTCCCAAATTTAATGTTTCACTCCTTTCAAACTTGGATAAATTAAATTATCAGACATTTGAATTCATTTATGGATTTTACTTCATTGTTTTATGAGCAATTCATTTTACATATACTCAAAGTTTTGTCATCATCAAAAAGGGAGAGATTGTGGAGTGATTGATTAAAACCCCATTTGATTTTGATGAGCTCAAAGCATTGGAGTATATCTTGTGATTACTAATGAATTCAATTGAGTGTTTCAGTGAAAATCCTGTCCAAGTGTCTCTAGACTTAGTTCATAGCATTTTGGATAAGTTAAGAAGTCTGCATGAACCAATGTCTGAGATACGAGTCGACTCCCGAGTCTCACGAGTCGACTCCAAGCGTATCAAGGTCACTGGCACGAGCTCGAGTCGACTCCTGATCAGTACGAGTCGACTCCGACTGAAAACAGACAGAAGGACAGAAGAGCAGTTTTTCAGGTCTGAGATTCGAGTCGACTCCAGTGGAACGCGAGTCGACTCCCAGCGGTACACACAGAAAAAGTCAGAGAGCGTTTTATGGACTCTGAGATTCGAGTCGACTCCAGTGGAACGCGAGTCGACTCCCAGCGGTACGCAAAGAAAAAGTCAGAGAGCGTTTTATGGACTCTGAGATTCGAGTCGACTCCCGCAGTACGCGAGTCGACTCCGAGACTGTGCGACCATCGATAGACAGAAGACCATGTTACTGCCTCTGAGATTCGAGTCGACTCACAGACAGCTCGAGTCGACTCCAAGACAAGCTTCACGTCAAAAGGCAGAAGACCAACTTTCGGAAACTGAGAGCCGAGTCGACTCCAAGGAAGTTCGAGTCGACTCCAAGACTGGATGAGCCAAAAGACAGAGAATCGGGAGTTCGGGCTCTGAGATTCGAGTCGACTCCCAGGACAGTCGAGTCGACTCGAGTGGACAAAATTCAAATTTGGATCCACGGACTACAGAGGATGAGCCGACTCCAAAATTGCCAGGTCAGCGCCAGAAGTTGGCGAGTCGACTCCGGGTCAAGACGAGTCGACTCCCAGTCAAGACGGCAACTTTAATTCAAACTGGGAACAGTTGCCGAGTCGACTCCGGAAAAGCTCGAGTCGACTCCTGCTACAGCCGAGTCGACTCCTGATCGCGCGAGTCGACTCCAACCCACCAACGGTCACATTGTCAGGCTGCGCAGAGTGTGCAGAACGGCCAGAAAAAGCAGAGTAACGGCTAGTTTCCGTGGGGGTTGGCTTAAATAGCCACAGAAGACTGTAGCAAGGTAAAAAAAAACACACATTCCACTCCTAGCATTCAAGTCTTCAAGCTCTCTAAGTGCTCTTCAACGAGAAAAAGGAAAGATCTGCATTTACTGCTCCACCAACATCTTCCCAGCATTCAAAGCTTCCTCCTCCTGCTTTCAAGTCGATCACTCTTTCAAGAGGAGACCGGAGTTCCAGAAGCCACACCTCTTCACCATCTTAAAAGCGTTTGAGGGCTTCTAACTCCTTTACGATTATATTGTTTTAAATCTGCTTTTTGAGAAGCTATCTTCTGTTTTCTTCTATCTCGTGTATTTACTTGATTCAATCGGGGGATTGAATCAAGGGGATTAAGGTTGGTTGGTGAGCCGGTTTAAAACCAACGAGTGTAAGGGTTTGATTGTGAGCCCGGGAAAACAATCGGGGTTGGTTCTAGTCGGTGAGCCTGGGAAAACCGACCGAGTTCGTTGTGAGCTCGTAAAACAACAAGTTCGGTTGTGAGCTTGCAAAACAACCGGCTGTAATCCAAGGGGGTTATAGTGAAATTCCCAAGTGAGACTTGGGGAGTGGACGTAGGAGCAAGGGTTAGCTCCGAACCACTATAAAACTTTGTGTTTATAGTGCATTGTCTCTCATCTTCTTCCCCACACATTACTCACAGCACTTAGCTTTAATTAAATAACTGGCTATAGTATTTAGTTAATCATCCACAAAGTTTTAATTAGCTAAGTTAATTTAAAAACCCAATTCACCCCCCCCTCTTGGGTTGTCTATCTGGGCAACACCTTCTTTTTCCCTCTCCTTGGTGCGGCATGAAGAGAGGGGCCGGCGCCCCCTCTTTGGAAGGTTGTCATGGAGCTCCTAAACGTTAGGAGCTCCACTCCCTTTAAAAAGGGGTAAGGGGCAGCTGACCTAGGGCATTTGAAACCCTCTCCCTCTTGTGCCATGGCCACCCTCTCCCTCTCCTTGGTTCAGCCGCAAGCAAGGAAGAACAAGTCCAAGGTGTTGGCGGCATCCTCTTCCTCCCTTCTTCCTTCCAACGTAGGGAAAAGAAAGAAGGCTGCAGGGGCTGTGTTCTTCTTCCTTGGTTGCTTCTTCTTCTTCCTCCTCTCAAGCACAATCAAGGGTTGATTGAAAGAGAGGAGATCAGCCATCAAAACATATCTCTGCAAGGGAGCTAGCACCCCGGGGAGATTAGAGCGATTGGATCGGTCCTCTGCTTCGTGTGGATACCCGTAGAGGCCGGGCACTTGAATGGCTTCAAGCAAACCTTCATCCTAAACCACGAACTCAGATTTGCGGTGATCATCTACCCGCACAAGGTGAAGATCTGATCTTCTAATATTTTTAAAAGTTTTTAATTCTTGCCTAACTACGAACGGTTCATGAAACAACGTTCATGCGATGAACGTCGATCCCGCACATGCCTCTTCCGCTGCCATCTGATCTTTTTGAAATATCAGCGGCATGGGCGGGTTTCCAATAGTGGTATCAGAGCCTAGGCTTCGTAGATTAAGGTAAGAATTAATTATCTAAAGGCTTATTAGATCTGAAAATTTAATGATCATGCATGCTGAAAATTTCTGCATGCAGATTTTTCAGGGGTGCTGATTTTTGCATGCTGATTTTTATGTGATAAGATGATGATTCTAATTGCATTGTTAATGAGATTACAAAGTTTAGAATCATGATTAGCATGATCAGCAACCTATGTCATGATATAATCAGTTAGTTTTCAGATATGAAAATTATAATTGTTGCATATGGTGATGATCATAGGATTCAAACCCTTTTGGTATCAAATGTAATGACCTGCGATGTGATCTGTGATGTCATGTAATTTTTCAGATGCTTGCATGCATCTTATTTGATGTTTTGAGAGGCCTGCGTGCCTCCTAAAAGGGAGATGTAATTTATTTTTATTTTATTTTATATCTGATTGTATTTCTGTGATGTGATGTACGTCAACGATCAAGTCAAAGATGATGCATGAGATGAGCAGGGTATTAGATGTATGTCCTAGAAGCCAATCTGGCTGACACATTGTTAATTCTAGGGACATAATTTTGTACTTGACTATTTATTATTGAATAAATAAAAGGCATCTTTTCATTCATATTAATTATGTGTCTATGAATCGTCCAAGAAATTAATAAGATGATGATGCATATTCTCAAGAGTTGAGAATTTGAGCCATGTATCATTGGTGATTAATTTTTAAATGCTCCTGATCAATGGATCATCACGAGGACGGTGATCGATCCGATCAGTGCACAGATCACTTTCCTTCTGGATGGACGAGACTTGAGTCCACAGTGTAGGGACACTGAAGTGATAGTGCAGGTGCTTGTTAGAGAACAAGGGTACTGAGCGTGACCAAGACAAGAAGTTACTAGACTAGGGCATGATAGTCCCTAGACTAAACTTGATAGTCCCTAGACTCTACCACAAGTGCATGGGTCATGACAAGTAGAATAGGGCAAAAAGAGTATCGTTTCCACAAGGAGGCGATTCAAGTACCAATTTATAAATTTTCTATATTATTTAGACAACCCCAAATTGATGTGACTGACTGCAATTTCTTGACCTGAAAAATCAAATGTGAAAGGTTCCTAGGGCTTGGATTTCATCAATTGAATTCCTTCAATGAATTTAAATCTGATTGTTAATATTCTGCTAATTACAATGACCGAATCCCTTTTTTTTATGTGATATCCTCTTTCAAGGTATAACACCTATACCTATATTAATCCTATGTCTACTTTCGTGATCATAGAAATTAATATAAATTCATTATGATCTGTGAAATTCTTGATTGTAGGTCACAAGGGTGTGCATTTATTTATAAACTACACCACCAATGTTTGATAAATTCACCAACTAATATCGAACTTCAACTTTCGTTACTTCATTCAACATCTTAAGCATGCAATTCATGGCCAGTAAATTGCAAGAGTGAAAACCGAAATCATCAAATTGCAATTAACAAAAGATATTCAATACAACCATACTCAATTCATATCAAAAATTCAATGACTACGCCCTAGCCCTAGGATAAGAAAACTAGCAAATCATAACTAATAAATCAATCCAATTATTTCTCAAACATAAATTCGCATTCAACATTCTTAATAACAATTCAGCAAATAAAAATAAAAATATACATATATATAAGAGAAAGGAAAAGAACTCTGTATTTGCAAAAATCCTCCGTTCCGTTCTTTCTCCCAGAATTCCAGCTTTTTCTTCCTCTCAGAATTTCTAGCTTTTCCTCCTCTCGGAATTTCAGATTCTCTGCTTCTTCTTTTTTTATCTGCTTCTCCTCCTCCTCGTATCTGCTAGCTCTCCTCCTCTTTTTCGGAATTTTCTTTTTTTTTGAATTTTAAAACAGATTTCCTCCCTATCTGCTAGCTGAAATCCCGAAATTCTAGGCTGATTTTTAGACTCGACTCCCAGCTGGATTTAGAGCACCAAAACGATATACTTTGGAGTTGGATCCTTCACGAAAGTTTTAGATATAGTTCTCAGCTTTCCAATGCATCTGGGTTTGCATTATTCTGACTTATATAACTCCAGATACAAGCTGAAAACCGAAACAGGGTCTGGGACGCAGTAAAATTCTGGACAGATTCGGACTTCTCCGTTTCGGCTAAGTTTTGGACTTTAAAACGGCAGAACTTGGTTTTGTAATCTTCATAAAAGTTTTAGGTCTCCATCTTATCTTTCCAGCAAGCTAAACAACATCTGAAACGGAGGTCTGTAGCTCCGATTAGAACCCAAAAACCGAACAGTATTTTGGGTTGACTAGACCAGCCCAATTTCAACCAATTCAATAATTAAACACCTGCAAAATACCAAGAATTTTCAAGAATTAAATAAATATAAAAGACACCTAAATTCTAGACAAATGAGCTAAGAACATACAAAACACTCTAAAATAAAATAATTAAGACTAAGAAAATGTGTGAAATAAATTCCCACATCAAATACCCCCAAACTTGAATGTTTGCTTGTCCTCAAGCAAAAGAAAAACCATAAAAACAAAGGACAATAACCATAGTCAGGCTCAACTCATCACACCCAAAGGACCTATCATGCAAACATCAAATCTTCAACTTAGTACATAAACAATAGCAAATAAAGGAAAACTAAGCATACTCACATTCTCTAGATCAAATATCCATATATAATTCCAAACTCAATCATATTTATCATGCGACCAACACAATTGAATCATGCAACAACTCAACCTGCAATCACCCCTTCTCACTACTACAAACAAGGTAGCAAACTAGAGAGTTTTTTTTTTTTTTTTTTTGTTGCAATTTATTCTTTGTCTTTAAGTTGTCACTTGCCTTTTGACGCGAATACAAGCATTTGTGATGGATGCACCCGGTTACTCAACAAGTCACATACTTAAAGTGCTTTTGCATACTCATATTTCAAGTTGCCGTTTGACGTAAAAGTAAACATTGGTGATGAATACCCCTAGTTACTAAGCAACTCAAAACATTGGAGTAGAAAGAACTTTGTACACATTTATTTATTCGACTGTCTAATCATTATCACTCTATTTACTTAAACCCTGTTTAGGACTAGATCAAAGGGGATAATCACAAGAAAAGCATCACACTCATCTTTTATGCATAATCACACAACTTATACAACTTTGCAAGGAAAGATGTACTTCAATAATCCCAAAGGAAAACAAATATGCTTACTCTTGCTTTATAAGATATTGCCTATCCTAAATCAAAATTCAATGCTTAAACACAATAAAGAACCCAAAAGTGTAATATTGATCCTAGATAAGTCTCACACAAGTGCAAATGCATGTTCATTTCTCCTAATCTTTCACATAAAAATTTGGTTTGGAAGACATGGATATGATCACCAATTAACTTGCATGAAAGTGAACAAACCAGAATTTCGAAAAAATTTTCTTTCTCAAACAAACATAACCTGTACCAACATTCAGCATAATCAAATATCCACTCCCCCAAACATAATTTTCACATTGTCCTCAATGTGAAAGCAAAGAAAAATGGAAGACTAATACTCCCCTTTTAGCAAGGCTGAACACAATGAATGTCCGACTGAATTGAACACGAACTAGCTTTTTGCTTGATTTTTCTGCACCTACACAACACAACCAAAAAGAAAGGGATAACAACAATAATTATTCAAAGACTTAAATAAAAACAACAATTAAAACATATAACAAAAGACAAAAGAAAGGTTTTTTTTTTTTTTTTTGTGGTTGGGTTGCCTCCTAAGAAGCGCTTGTTTACAGTAACAACAATAATTATTCAAAGACTTAAATAAAAACAACAATTAAAACATATAACAAAAGACAAAAGAAAGGTTTTTTTTTTTTTTTTTGTGGTTGGGTTGCCTCCTAAGAAGCGCTTGTTTACAGTCATTAGCTTGCTTCCTCACCATCAACCATAGGTAGGATTCTTCAAAGAGTAAATCACTCCTTTAGGAACCACATTACTAGCAAGATAAGGCTTCAAACGCTGCCCATTAACCTTGAATGCACCAGTGACCTCACTACGCACCTCAACAGCACCATATGGATACACTTTCGTTACCGTGAAGGGCCAGACCACCTAGAACGAAGCTTGCCTGGAAATAACTTAAGTCTTGAGTTGAAGAGTAATACTTGCTGTCCAATTTCGAAGTTTCTAATCTGAAGATGTTTGTCATGCCAATGCTTTGTCTTTTCCTTGTAAATCCGAGTATTTTCATAAGCATCAAACCTAAACTCCTCCAACTCACTCAACTGTAACAATCTCTTTTCTCCCGTAGCTTTCAAATCCATGTTCAAATCCTTGGTTGCCCAATAGGCCCTGTGTTCCAATTCCACTGGTAAGTGACAAGACTTTCCAAAGACAAGTCTGTAAGGAGACATACCCAAAGGTGTCTTGAAAGCTGTCCTATAGGCCCAAAGTGCATCATCTAACTTATTTGCCCAATCCTTTCTTGAACTGCTCACAGTTTTCTCCAAAATTTGCTTCAATTCCCTATTTGCAAGTTCCACTTGCCCATTTGTTTGGGGATGATAGGCAAGTGCCACCTTATGAGTAACCCCATATTTCTTCAACAAAGCCTCAAATGACCGATTACAAAAATGGGAGCCTTCATCACTAATAATAGCTCTCGGCACACCAAATCTTGAAAAAATATTTTTCTTCACAAATCTCATCACCACTCGAGAGTCATTAGTCTGAGTTGCAGTAGCTTCAACCCATTTAGACACATAATCCACTGCTACCAGAATGTACTGATTATTGAAGGAAGAAGGAAATGGGCCCATGAAATCAATTCCCCATAAATCAAATAGTTCAACCTCCAAGATATTGGTCAAGGGCATCTCATTCTTTTTCGAAATGTTGCCAACCCTCTGACATCTATCACACATGCTCACATATTGTCTAGTATCTTGATACATGGTCGGCCAATAAAAACCAGATTGTCATACCTTTGCAACTGTCTTAGAGGTACTGAAATGTCCACCACACTCCAAGGAATGGCAATGGTCAAGTATATCCTGCATCTCATCTTGGGGCATACATCTTCTAATCATCCCATCTGCACAGTGTTTATAGAGTAGCGGTTCTTCCCAAAAATAATGCTTCACATCCCACAAAAACTTTTTCTTCTGATGATAGCTCAAATCAGGGGGAACAATGCCACTCACCAAATAGTTCACCAAATCAGCATACCAGGGGATGATTAAAACTGCCAACAACTGCTCATCTGGAAAGCTTTCATTAATGGGCACCTCATCTGCTCTTGACTGCCCCTCTAATCTAGACAAATGATCTGCCACCACATTCTCCATGCCTCTCTTGTCTCGAATCTCAAGATCAAATTCTTGAGGCAACAGCACCCACCGAATCAAGCGCAGTTTGGCATCTTTCTTTTTCAGCAAGTACTTGATTGCTGAATGGTCCGTATATACGATTACCTTGGAACCTACAAGATAAGATCGAAACTTGTCAAAAGCAAACACAACAGCAAGCAATTCTTTTTCAGTAGTTGCATAATTCAACTGTGCATTATTTAAAACTCTACTAGCATAATATATAACATGCAACTTCCTGTCTTTTCTCTGGCCGAGAACAGCACCCAGAGCGAAATCACTAGCATCACACATTAGCTTAAAAGGCAAACTCCAATCTGGGGCTGCCATAATTGGTGCTGACACCAACTCTTGCTTCAACCTGTTAAAAGCATTCAAACAGTCCTTATCAAAATCAAACACAACATCCTTATTCAACAGATTACAAAGAGGTTTAGAAATTTTAGAGAAATCCTTAATAAAACGCCAGTAAAATCCTGTGTGACCAAGAAAACTTCTAACTCCCTTAACATTTGTAGGTGGTGGCAATTTTTCAATAATTTCTATTTTTGCTCGGTCCACTTCAAGGCCTCTTGCTGAAATTTTGTGGCCTAAAACAATACCTTCCTGCACCATAAAATGACATTTCTCCCAATTCAAGACCAAATTGGTCTCCTCACAGCGCTGCAAAACTCGAGATAAGTTATCTAAACAACTATCAAAAGAAGATCCAAAAACAGAAAAATCATCCATGAAAACCTCCATGATCTTTTCAACAAAATCAGAGAAAATAGCCATCATGCAACGTTGGAATGTAGCAGGTGCATTACACAAACCAAAAGGCATCCTACGGAATGCAAAAGTACCATAAGGACAAGTGAAGGTGGTCTTTTCTTGATCTTCGGGGGATATAGAAATCTGGTTATACCCTGAATAACCATCTAAAAAACAGTAATACGCATACCCAGCAAGTCTCTCAAGCACCTGATCAAGAAAAGGTAAAGAAAAATGATCCTTACGGGTAACACTATTAAGTTTCCTATAATCTATGCAGACTCTCCACCCAGTTCCTGTCCTAGTGGAAATTAATTCATTATTTTCATTATACACCACAGTCATCCCACCCTTTTTAGGTACTACCTGCACTGGACTAATCCATAAACTATCAGATATAGGATAATAATCCCTGCATCTAACCATTTAAGAACTTCAGCCCTAACTACTTCTTTCATGTTCGGATTTAACCGTCTCTGATTTTCAACAATAGGTTTATGGTTATCCTCCATTAAAATTCTATGCATACACAATGAAGGGCTAATTCCTCTAAGGTCTGATATAGTCCATCCTATGGCTTTTTTTCTCAATCTCAAAATACGTATCAATTTGTCAAGTTGCTCATCAGACAAAGAAACACTCACAATCACAGGCAAAGTATTATTCTCAGCTAAAAATGCATACATGAGATGTGAGGGTAATGGCTTCAACTCCAGAACTGGTGCTTGCACATTAGAAGGGGGAGGGGGTGGCTTACCTTTGCCGATATCCTCAAAATAAATACCTCTCTTCTTTGGCTTAGGACATGTAGCCTCTAATGCACACGCCACTTTAGCAATCTCTAGATTATCATCTTTACTTGTCCCTGCACTCACTAAACAAGTCTCAAGAGGTTCTTTAGTATTTTCAGCCCTAAAAAATTCTCTAGTCGACTCATCTACAACATCAACTCGAAAAACATGATCAGTAAAAGAAGGATATTTAGTAGCTTCAAATAAATTAAACTCTACCTCTTCTTCACCAACCTTCAAAGTCAACCTACCATTCTTAACTGTTGCCCAAAGATGATCACCCAAGAGGGGGGTGAATTGGGTGTTTTAAAACCTTTTTGACTAATTAAAAAATAAAACACGCAAATGTAAGAACTAAAGTAAAGATAGAGGGATGAGAACAGTCAATCGCAAACACAAGGTTTTATAGTGGTTCGGAGCTTCCACTGCTCCTACATCCACTCCCCAAAGCACCTTTGGGAATTTCTACTATAATCCAAGATTACAGTCCGGTAGTTTTGCGAGTGCACTACCCAACTCGTTGTTTTACACCAGGCTAACAACAAACCCTATAACCTCCAATTTCACCTAGGCTTGGGACGCCTTTCCCTTGTTCCAAGTCCCTTGACTGGAACAAGCACAATATTGAAAGAGTTTTACAAACGATTGGAAAGCTCTAAATAAGCAAATATAACAATGATAAACTATAAAATCCGGAAGAATCCTTTTGCCGTTGGAAGCGTGGGAAATGATGATTCTTCCGATGTGGATCGCGTAGGCTTGAGTGTGAGCTTTGAATGCCGAGCGGAAGAGAGTAGTTGAGCTTGAAATCAGTTGGAAAACTTGAAAGCACTTGATTTCTTCACTTGAATGCACTAACTCCCTTGAACCTCTTTTTCTTTCTTCTCTCTTGAATGATCTTGCTTTGGGTTGGTGAGAAGTTGTTGAGAAGCACTTAGGAGCTCCCTTTTATAGCCCAAAAAGCAAATATAGCCGTTAGAGATAAAGTAAAAGAGATTTGAAATTCAAACCAAACCTGCAAAAGTTGTCAGTCGCGTCCCAGGCGCTCCGGAGACGTCTCCGCTTCAATGCGAGACGTCTCGGCTGTATAAATTTACTTTTCACTTTGTTTGGGGTCGACTCGGCACTTTACGGGGACGACTCCGATGATGAACGGTTTGAATCCTTATTTTTCTGTTTTCCTGAGAGGGTCGTCTCGGCAGACGGTTGAGCTTGGGATTCGGCTGAACGCATGGATGAAGCAGGATCTTTGCTGGGGACTAAGACGCGGAAGAGGCGTGCGTTCGGCTGGATGAAGCTGTGGGTACAGATAAATCGTGAACTCCAAAAGCCTTTGAAACGGGGAAAGAGGAGGATGCTCGTTTCTTCCACGTGGGCGGACACGTGGAATAGATGCTGGCTTGCATATGCTTGGGCTTGTAGAAAAATGAAGCTGCGACGAAGTGGACGGCTGAACTTGACCTCCTTCTAGTGTGCAACTGGGGTCAACCCATGCGGTTGGCTAGTCACTTACAGTGATGCATCTTTTTTAACCCAATGTGCATTTAGCTTTGATTTCTAATCACCTGCACCCCACAAAAATATAATATTAATACACCACTTCTATCATTATTTGTTAGCAATATTACTAATTTAAGTGATGTGTAAATCGCACTTTTATGCTCTCATCACACCCTCCAACTAGCTTATTGCTAGTCTCTAGCAATTAACGAGCAAATAATAAAATGAGAGTCCAAAAGGTGTGGTTTAACCTATGACTTTTTATTGAAACTAAAGACATAAAACTAAGATATGTACTCACTTTCGTAGGAATCACGATTGCACTTAGTACGTGCAACAAGCCGTAAAACTCCTAGGTTACCCTAGTGGACGAGTGTTGTCTCGTGAGGGTTTGCAGTGATGTTACCCACAAACATCATTCATAAAATGATATATAATGAAATCTAAGTCAATACACACGTGATATATATTTTTCTCAAGCATGGCAACTATCAAAGCAAGGGGAATACTAAAGTGTAGTATGCATAAACAGAATGACTTTCTTAGAGCACTAATACCTCCACCACAACATGATACTGCTTGAATTTTAGGTGCACTACTCAAGTTCACAAGTGTTTACTACAGTTTATTAGAGCTTGGTCTATCAAATTTTCAGAATATCACATGTTGTCTAAATTTGTCAATAATGATTTGCATATAAAGAAAGAGCTATCAATCCCAACTAAACAACCCGGGTACACAGAGGTCCAATACAATGGAGTCAAACCAGCCATTACCACATGTCACTAGGTTCAGCCTGACCAACTCATTCATGCTTATTGTTATTTTATTTTTTTTATTTTTTTTATTTTTTTTCAATACCCATGACGACTACAGCTATCCAACCCATTAGGCTCCAGTAAGGTCCATGTAGCGAGCTTTCAGCCAATGACCTCCGATCCAGTTGGCTCAAGACATTAGGTGAAACACTCCTCGAACTTAATTACTCGAACCAAACTACGCCACGAGGCCAGACTTGTCATCATAAAGAATTTTTTTATAATAATTATGCAAGAAAAGAGAAGGTAGGCTGAACCATATAGGTATTTTTATTATATATGTGACTGCATCGTGACGGTCAACCAAGGTCGGATCATAAGGTACCTAAGTAATCAAGCCGGAATATTCAACCTCTATCTTTTATGTGAAAACCAAATCATAAATCTTATAGTACGAACAAGGATACTCGTACTTCTTTCACGGATAAGGCTAACAAAAATGCAGTTAACAAATGTGAACTCCTGAAGCTTTTCTATTGTCATTAAGTACACGTGCGGGGATCTAATAATAAGTTTCTGATCAGTCATAGTATGCATGTGTTCCTTGCCTTAATAGTTGCACAAACTCAATATGAAAATACATGTGCATTTGCTCAGAAAAGAAAGTAATAGAATAAATCAAATGCAAAAACTTTTTTTTTTTTATCAAAGCAAAATTTTTCCCTCCCCCCAACTTAAACATTGGATTGTCCTCAATGTAAAAGATGCAAGAAACTATATATGAGAGACAATAGAGAAAATAATATTGGAGAGAAGAGGAATACCTTGAGCGGTTGATATCGAGAAAAGAAGACCTACAAAATAAGAAGTAAACTAGAAATTAAAAAAAAACAATTCTAACTAATATACACATACCTTTGCCGTCATACTCAATCATAAGAAGGCTCCCCCAAGGGAAAGGAGTCCTCTTCATCTGCAAAATTTTCAAGAAAAGGTTTTAATCTGTGTCCATTTACCTTAAAATGCCATCCTGTGGATTCTCAATCTCAACTGCCCCGTGTGGAAAAACAGTTTTTACAATGAAAGGACCTGTCCATCTTGATCATAACTTTCCAGGAAATAGATGTAAGCGAGAGTCATAACAAAGAACTTTTTGTGCAGGTTCAAAAGATTTTCTTAGAATTGATTTATTATGCCTAATTTTTATTCGTTCTTTACAAAGTCTAGCATTGTCATACTCATCCCGACGAATTTCATTCAACTCACTTAATTGTAATTTTCTAGCTCAACCAGCATCTTGCAATTCAAAGTTTAATTTTCTAATGGCCCAATACGATTTATGCTCTATTTCAACAGGTAGATGATATGCTTTTCCATAGACTAGCCGATACGGGGACATACCAAAATAGTTTTATAAGCAGTATGGTAAGCCCATAATGCGTCAGAAAGTTTTAAAGACCAGTCTTTACGTGATGGATTCACCGTTTTCTCTAAAATTCATTTAATCTTCTGATTGGCTAACTCTACTTGGCCACTAGTCTGTGGGTGATAAGGAGTTGCAATTCTATGGATGATACCGTACTTTCGTAATAGGATCTCAAAAGGCTTATTACAGAAATATTTTTCCCTATCACTAATTATAACCTTGGGCATCCCAAACCTAGAAAATATGTTTTCTTTAAAAAAATTTAAAACTAATTTGTGGTCATTTGTTCGACAAGACACAACTTCTACCCATTTGGACACATACTCAACACCAACTAAAATGTACTCATATCCAAAAGACGGTGGGAATGGGCCCGTAAAATCGATGCCCCACATGTCAAAAATTTCAATAGCAGTAATGGGCTGAAGAGGCATCATTTGCCTACGAGTTAGACTTCCAACACGTTGACATTGGTCACATGTCCTACAGAACTTGTGGGTATCTTTAAATAGTGTAGGCCAATAAAAAACCACATTGCAACACCTTAGCTGCCGTTTTCTTAGATGCAAAGTGTCCTCCGCAAGCATTGGCATGACAAAAAGAGAGTACACTTTGCATCTTATGATCTGGTATGCATCTTCTAAAGATTTGATCATTACAATACTTGAACAAATAGGGGGCATCATAATAATAACTCATTACTTCACGCAAGAAATTATTCTTATCATTCGATCCCCAATGCTTCGGCATCCGGTTCGTGACAAGAAAGTTTACAATGTCAGCATACCATGGCATAGTAGATAGTGCAAACAACTGCTCTTCGGAGAACGAGTCCTTGATGAAAAACTGTGGCACCGAATCATTAAAAACTAGCTGTGATAAATGGTCAGCAACCACATTCTCTACTTCCTTTTATCTTTGATAGTGATGTCAAATTCTTGGAGTAGAAGTATCCATCATATTAAGCATGGTTTGGCCTCTTTCTTATTCAGTAAATATTTTAGCGCTGCATGGTCTGTGAAGATAACAATAGGAGCACCAAGGATATAAGAGCAAAATTTGTCTAATACAAATACTACTGCAAGCAATTCCTTCTCGGTGGTGGTGTAATTCATTTGAGCATCATTTAAGGTTTTGCTTGCATAGTAAATGACATATGGCTTATTACCTTGCGTTGTCCTAGGACAGCTCCTATCGCATAGTCGCTAGCATCGCACATGATCTCAAAAGGTAATGACCAATCGGATGGTCGCACAATCGGTGCAGTGCTAAGCATAGACTTCAATTTTTCGAATGCCTCTTGATAGGTTTCAGTTCAATTGAACAGTGTATCAAGGGATAGGAGGTTATATAATGGTCGAGCTATGACACTAAAGTCCTTGATGAACCTCCTATAAAATCCGGCGTGACCCAAAAATGATCTAACATCTCTAACTGTATTGGGTGCAGGTAGCTTGGCGATTAGGTCAATCTTAGCTCTATCAACTTTCATGCTCTTCGATGAAACAATATGTCCTAGGACAATTTTCTTTGGCACCATGAAGTGGCATTTCTCCCAATTCAGTATCAAATTCTTTTCCATATATCGAGCTAAGACTGTTTGTAAATGTGACAGGCAATCATCAAATGAGTCGTCAAAAATAGAGAAATCATCCATAAAACACTTCTAAAAATTTTTCGTTCATATCTTCAAAAATGCTGAGCATGCATCTTTGGAATGTCGCAAGTGCATTACACAACCCGAATGGCATCCGATGGAAAGCGAATGTGCCAAAAGGACAAGTGAGGGTAGTCTTCTCTTGATCTTCTGGTGAAATCTCGATTTGGTAGTATCCGAAATAGCCATTGAGAAAACAATAAAAATCGTGTCCTGCAACTCTTTCCAAAACTTGGTCTAGGAAGGGTAGGAGAAAGTGATCCTTCCTTGTGATCAAATTCAGCTTTCGGTGGTCGACACACATGCGCCAACTCGTCGGGACACGAGTTGGAACTAGTTCACCTTGTTCATTTTCTACTACCGTCAAACCCGCTTTCTTGGGCACGACTTGAGTAGGACTCACCCACTTACTGTCAGAAATTGGGTAAATAATACCCACATCAAGCAACTTAAGGACTTCTGTTTTAACCACGTCTCTTGTTGTCGGATTTAGCCTACGCTGCATTTGTCTTGTGGTTTTCGCATTATCCTCCAAATATATCCAATGCATGCAAATCAAAGGGTTAATCCCCTTTAGGTCTATAATCGACCATCCAAGCGCTTCTTTACGACTCTTTAGGACCGTAAGTAATTTTTCTTCTTGATAATTATCGAGTTCAGTCGAGATAATTACGGAAAAAGTGTTATCAGGTCCAAGAAAGGCATACTTGAGTTCCCTTGGTCAGGATTTCAGCTCAAGTATGGGTGCTTGTTTTTGAGATTGTACAATTTTTATTCCTTGTGAGGGCAACTGCTCGAATTCCTCTATTCTCGGTCTCCACCTATTGACCATCATGATATCTGAATTATCTAAAACAGATGGGACCACATCATCAGCAGCACCTTCAGAACACCAATCTATTAAACCATTGTCGGTCGATTCAGTAAATATTTCTTTTAACAGATATTCTTCTGCAATGGTTTTAACCCATTCAACTTCTTTACTTTCTTCATGATCACTGGGTTGTTTGCCTATACTAAAGACGTTCAGTTCCAAGGTCATATTGCCAAAAGAAAGCTTCATGACACCATTCCTACAATTGATCAATGCATTAGAAGTTGCAAGGAATGGACGTCCTAAGATGATCGAAATCTGATATGGTAAATTGGAAGCCGGATGTGTGTCCAGTATGATAAAGTTGACAGAAAAATAGAACTTGTCTACTTGGACTAACATATCTTCGATAATCCCTCTAGGGACTTTCACTGACCTATCAGCTAATTGTAAGGTGATAGTTGTTGGTTTCAACTCACCCAAACCGAGTTGCTCATATACCGTATATGGCAACAAGTTCACACTCGCTCCTAAATCTAGCAATGCTCGCTCAATCCTAAAATTGCCAATGATGTACGAGATAGTTGGGTAACCTGGATCCTTATATTTAGAGAGAATATTATGCTGTAAAATCGCACTCACATTTTCAGCCAGAAATACCTTCTTCTTGACATTTAATCGACGTTTGATAGTGCACAAATCCTTCAAAAATTTTGCACATGAAGGCACTTGTTTGATTGCATCAAGAAGAGGTACATTGATTTTTACTTGCTCAAAAAGCTCAAGAATTTCAGAGTTTGGTTCAAGCTTTTGCAAGGACTTTAATCTTTGTGAAATGGTGCAGAAAAAGGACATTTGATTTTTTCAGTAGATGTAGGTGCTTTGGTTTCTTCGTTATCCTTTTCTTTTATCTTAGGAGGGTCAGAATCAGGTATAACATGTGTTTGTTCAGGGACTAGTCGGTCAATAACTTTTCCACTTCGCCAAAGTTATTATACTCTTCGCTTGTTCTTTATGCGAAGTTGAAGATGATGCATTGCTACCGTCGTAGACTTGAGGGTTAGGTTGTGGTTGAGCTGGTAGCTTATCCTTCTCTTGAGAACTTAAAGCAGTGGTCAATGTTGTCAGTTGATTTCTTATTTCATCATTGATTTTGGCTTGACCTTGCATGAAAGATTGCAAAGTTTCTTCGAGACTGGGTTTTTGAGGAGGTGTGGGTGCATAATGAGGCTGTGGAGGTGGAGTTGGGTTATATACTTGTTGAGGTTGGTCATTCCTCCACCTGAAATTTGGATGGTTCTTCCATCCAGGGTTGTAAGTACCCGAAAAAGGATTATTAAAAGATTTTTGATATGTATTCATAACATTGGCCTGATCGTGCAAGACTTCCTTGAATGCGGGTATTGTGGGACAATCAGTGGTGAGATGGCCAGGCATCTCACAAATCCTACAATATTCGCTGTTATGTTCTACGGTCTTGATGGGTTCAATCCTTCTAAGTTCAATTTTCTCTACCTTTCTAGTAAGGGCTGCCATTTTAGCCTGAATATCATCCTAAGTGCTAAGGTTGTAAAGGCCCCCATGTCCAATGCTAGTAGGCTTAGGCAAAGGTTTATTCACTCTATCTCCTGTATCCCATAATTGTGCAGTCTCTGCGAGAGAGTCTAAATAGTCCCATGCCTCATCGGGTTGCTTTTCCGAAAATAGACCATTGCACATAGTCTCTATAAATTATTTTAATTGTGGAGACAACCCTTCGTAAAAGAAACTAATGGTTCTCCATGTTTCAAACCCATGATGAGGATACAGAGAGAAGCAATTCTTTAAATCTCTCCCAGCATTCATAAAATGTTTCATGGTCTTTTTGTTGGAAGTTACTAATGTGCCTTTTCAAAAAGTTAGTCCTCTGTGCGGAAAAGAATTTTTTCAAAAATTCTCTTTGCATATCATGCCATGTTCCTAGCGATCTAGGTCTCAAGGAGTTCAGCCATGTTTTGGCTTTGTCCTTTAAGGAAAAAGAAAATAAGGTCAATTTAAGGACGTCTTCCGATACATTTGGCACTCTAAATGTGACGCTAATTTTCTCAAAATCCTTAAGGTGAAGATAAGGGTTCTCGGATTCCATCCCATGATACTTGGGTAGCAATTGAATTACTTCTGGTTTGATTTCAAAGTGTCCTACGTTTTCTGGAATAATCATGCATGAAGGTTGACTAGTCCTAGTAGGGTGTAAGTATTGTCGAAGTGTCATAACTGGGGGTCTACCTTCATCACCATGGTGACTTCCTACATCGTCATCAGCCATCTCACCAGATCTGAGATTTTGCGAAAGAGTTTCAATAATATGATCTAAGGAATTGTCAAAAGTTTTTCAATTCAAATGCCCAGTATTGTCCCTATTCCAACCTAGCATACAAAATTTAATTTTAATTTTTTTAAAATGATCACCCTTGATCTTTTCTTAAAATTTTTATCAATTTTCAATTAGCAACAAGGGTTAATGAGATATGATAACAATAAAATTCTGATTTTAAAAAAAAAATTAAACACAGAAAATTCAAAACAGATAGCAGCAAGGTTTCATATTAATCTAATGATCTTAAAAGTCTTCGAATGTCAATCAGACCGGTCGGATGAAGGAAACACGCGTTCTGCACCAGCCAACCAAATTTGAGTTCAATCAGACGGTGAATTACTCTGATATCAGAGTTTGATGCAGACTGTGCAAGGAATAAAAACAACAGTAAAGATTTTTTTTTCCAGTTTTAGTTTTACTATAAGGTTTCAACCTAACTACTAAGGTACTAATTAAATCTAAAATTACACTAATAACTCAGCCATTCCCTGGCAACAGCGCCAAAATTTGACGCGTTCGCAAAAATGCTTTCGCGAAACTAATCTCCCAAGTATAGGAGAATCATACAAGTAGTAAATTCTCGGAAGTCCGAGGTCGAATTTTCAGAAACGATCTATGGATTATTAGCGTAATTTTTAGATGTAATTTTCAGTTGATTTTCAAAAATTAAAAAGAAAGAATGATATGCAAATAAATAAAGTTCAATGAAATAGAGAAATGGTAGGGATCTGGAATCTTCCTTGATGATATTACATCCAAGAAATAAACTCGATGGTTCTTGATTACAGATTAATGGTAGGATATATCTAATCATGGTATATGTTTCATGAACATATAAACTCAATTTCTAAGCATTCATCGTGCTCGCTATGTCTACGACGAATCAAATACTAAAGCAATCCATATATCAATAGTTATAAACCATTAAAGAACTATCTACAAAATAACTACGCATGGATCAAGAACATATCAGTATATATAAGTCATTCAAAGCAAAAGTTTAGAGTTTATTTCAAAGAGTAATACATCAAAGGTTCCTCCATCACCCTTCCTAAGATATTAGCCACTCATTTCACACATTAGTCCCCCTTCCATTTTTTTTTCTTTTCTTTTGCCCGAAACAGAGTATCCCCTCTCTGTATTTTTCTTTTAGAATAGCAGGGGGCCTCTGTTTCTTTGAATCGGAGATGATGGCCTTTCTCCCCCCAGCCGAGAGGTAATATCCCTTTGCCTTTGATCCCCCCCTCGCACGCGGTAGAGACCCGTCGGCTGAGATGAATCCCCGGGCGAAGATGATGGACGCGGACGGCTGGATGAGGCTGTGGATGCGGGAGAATCGGACGCAGAAACCTGATATCTGGGACTCGGATGATTGCAAATCTGGGAGAGGTGGATGCACAGAACGATCCCAGTGCCTTGGATGCGGGAATCTAAGATCTGGAAGGTGGATCACGGACGCCTGCGAGATCTGGGGAAGGCTGACTGCTTGCTAATCCGGAAGAGGCGGATGGATCGCGATCTCTTCCACGCGGGCGCTGGGAGGATGCTTCGCGGACGGATTGCGGAGATGGAGCCGGCTCGCGGACGATTGAGCTTGGGATTCGGCTGAACGCATGGATGAAGCGGGATCTTTGCTGGGGACTGAGACGCAGAAGAGGCGTGCGTTCGGCTGGATGAAGCTGTGGGTATAGATAAATCGTGAACTCCAAAAGCCTTTAAAATGGGGAAAGAGGAGGATGCTCGTTTTCTTCCACGCGGAGCGGACACATGGAATAGATGCTGGCTTGCAGATGCTTGGGCCTGTAGAAAAATGAAGCTGCGACGAAGTGGATGGCTAAACTTGACCTCCTTCTAGTGTGCAACTGGGGTCGACCCATGTGGTTGGCTAGTCACTTACAGTGATGCATCTTTTTGAACCCAATGTGTATTTTAGCTTTGATTTCTAATCAACTGTACCCCACAAAAATATAATATTAATACAGCACTTCTATCATTATTTGTTAGCAATAATACTAATTTAAGTGATGTGTAGATCGCACTTTGTGCTCTCATCAGTTTGTACAAATTGAATTTGACTCCAGTTGATGAAGTTTCTTGTGTTACTAAAGTTGGAAAGAAAATGGCTTTAATTCATGAATCATCCTCTATATTGTGGCATAAGCGTTTAGGGCATATTTCAAGAGAGCGAATGGAGAGATTGATGAAAGCTGAGATTCTACCCTCTCTGAATTTTTTGGAATTTGAACGCTTGCATAGATTGCATAAGGAAAAAGCTAACTAAAACTACAAGGAAGGATCCACTAGAAGCGATGGTCTTTTGGATCTAATTCACACCAATATTAGTGGGCTATTACCTTCTACTATATATGGGAACAAATATTTCATAACCCTTCATGATGATTTCTCGCATTATGGTTATGTTTATTTGATTTATGAAAAATCCCACGCTCTTGAGAAATTCCAAGATATTTAAAATGGAAGCAGAAAAACAATGTAGGAAGAGTATTAAAGTTGTAAGATCTGAATGTGGTGGTGAATACTATGGTTAAGTATGACGAGTCCGATCAGAACATGGGTGATTTTGCATGATTTTTATGGAAATGTGGATAGTCCCTCAATACACAATGCTAGAAATACCTAAGCAAAATGGTGTTTCTGAAAGGCGCAATCGGACTCTGAAGGATATGGTTAGGAGTATGATGAACAGAACAAATTTGATAGACTTCTTATGGGGTGAAGCATTGAAATCTGCCATGTACATTCTGAATAGGGTTCCTACTAAAGCTGTTGAGAAAACTCCTTTTGAATTGTGGACAGGTCGTAAACCCAGTTTAGCCCATTTTGGAGTTTGGGGCTGCCCAGCTGAGGTTAGAATTTATAATCCTTCTGAAAAGAAATTAAACCCCAAATCCACACCTAGTTTTTTCATTGGGTATCCAGATAGATCAAAAGGCTATAAGTTCTATTGTCCTAATCGTGGCACCAAAATTGTTGAGTCCATTACGAAAAATTTTTGAAAAATGATATTGGTAATAGTGGAAGTTTTGTGTTAAAGAAAATTTTTGCTGAACCGGATCAAGTTGTAGTTCTAATTCCCATTGTACAAGAAAGTGTTATTTCTCAGCCAATTGCAATAGTTAATGAAGAACCTGAGCATCAAGAAGAACCTCACGTTCCTCCTTCAACAGCAGCTGAGTTAGTTTTTGAACCACAGGTTAGGAGATCACAAAGGGAAAGATGTTTTGTGTTGCCTAATGACTATATTGTCTACTTACTAGAAAGTGATTTTAAATATTAGGCATAATATTGATCCTGTCTCTTTTAATGAAGCATTAACAAGACCTGACCCAGATAAATGGTTGAATGCCATGGAAGATGAAAGACTTTCTATGAAGAGAAATAGAGTTTGGAAACTGTTGAACTTCCACCACATGTTAAGGCCATAGGTTGCAAATGGGGTTTACAAATCCAAGTTAGACTCAAAGGGGGTGTTGAATGACAAAAGGCCTAGACTGCGTTGCCAAAGGGTTCACTCAGCGAGAGTGCACTGACTATAATGAGACTTTTTCACCGGTTTCATCTAAGGATTCCTTTAGAATTATCATGGCACTTGTAACACAGTATTATAATTTGGAGCTTTATCGAAATAGATGTTAAGACGGCATTTTTAAATGGGAGATCTTTGTGATGAAGTTTACATATGGCAACCTAATGGTTTTGTCGTATGAGGGAAAGAAAAATTTGGTGTGTAAATTGAACAAATCTACATATGGCTCAAGCAAGGATCCCGACATATGGTATTGAAATTTGATGAAGTTGTGACTTCTCTTGGTTTTGTTGAAAATACAGTGGACCAATTTATCTCAAGATAAGTGGGAGAAAATTTATTTTTTTTGTTTTGTATTGTTGATGATATTTTACTTGCCAGCCAGTAACTTAGGGTACTTCATAAGACAAAAAAAATGTTATCTGCTAATTTTGAAATGAAAGATCTTCAGGAAAGCTTCTTTGTACTTGGTATTGAGATACAGCATGATAGAGACCGTGGCTGTTGGAACTTTTCATAGAAGACATAGATATGACGCATCTTAGGAGAAGTTCAATATACAAAACTGTGCACCTGGTTGATGTACTATAGTAAAAGGGGATAAGTTTAGCAAAGCACAGTGTCCAAGGGAAAGAACTTGAAAAGGAATCTTTCAAGAACATACCCTATGCAAGTGCTGTTAGGGAGCCTGGATGTATGTTTAAGTTTGCACTAGGACCTGACATAGCCTATGCACGTGAGCGTTCTTAGTAGATTTCCATCGAATCTAGGATAATAGCATTGGAAAGCAGCTAAGAAAATTATGAGATATTTGAAAAAAAAACTGAAGGTTATATGCTTACTTTTTAGCTGTACAGATCATATTGAGGTGGTAGGCTACTCAGATTCTGATTTTGCAGGATGTCAAGATGATTTGAAGTTCAACTTAGGCTATGTTTTTATGATGGCTGGTGGTGCTTTTTCTTGAAAAAGCCGTTAAACAAACTCTAGTGGCTTCTTCTACTATGCAGGCTGAATTTGTGGCAATGTTATGGAGCTACGGTCCAAGGCCTTTGGCTGAGGAATTTTATTTCTAGACCGAAAGTTGTTGATTCCATTTCGAGACCAATTACCATGTATTGTGATAGTAGTGCAACAGTATTCTTTTCAAAGAATTAATAAGAGTTCTAGTGGCTCTAAGCATATAAACATCAAGTACTTGGTGGTTAAGATAAAGTTAAAGAAGGCAGACAAAAATAGAGTATATAAATACAGAGGCAATGATTGCAGACCCATTGACTAAGGGACTCACACCAAAAGTCTTTAAGACACATATTGTTAATATGGGCATTGTGGAAACCTTTGATGTTTTTGGTTAGTGGGGGTTATTTATGTAAAAGAACTACGTTTTGGCTTGATCATTTTTACGGGTACGTAGGCAAACCCATATGCTTTGGGTACAGTCTCTTCCAATAATAATAATATTTATCTCTCCATTCATAATACTGTATTTTGTGCACAAAAATTATAATCTATATTTGAGCATGCATTTCACATATGTCTTTTATTATGATATCATTTTGATCTCGAGATATAATGCATAAAGACAGGATGTGAGTCTCTTTTGAGACATGTGGCTTCTTTTTGAAGCATTTATGAGGACTGCATGTGAATTAGCCACACCTTTTGATCACATTTTGGTGTTAAGTTCATACTACATACTACCACATTGGTTGGAGGATGGAGATCCATGTCGATAAGGATGTTAGCATTTGTAGCTGTGGAGTAGTCTTACATCGATTAAATGGTGTAACGACTTCTATGTTCGACGTTAATATTTTTGTTGGACCAGATCATGTATCCAAGGTGATTATCATTTAAGTTATATGTGTTGCCACCTATGTAGTCTAACCCAAGAGTCATTTCAAAAATATATATTTTTTAAAATTAAATGGCATTCCGTTGTTTGCCCAAGTGGGGGAATGTTAGAATATTTCCAAAATATGAGCTTCCACTGATTGAATATTTTTGTTTTATAAAACGGATTAGACGTATGGCTTATAATGGTACTATGGTTAAGGCCCAATATGATGTGTGATCATTTTGTTTTATGGGCTTTGGTGCACCTTGGATGTATAGGATTGAGTCCTAATTTAATTGTGGGTAATTTTGGTATATAGGCTAGAAAACCCAATTAGGATTTTGGAGCCTTTAATGGGAAGGCTCCCTTATGTTTTCTATATAAAGGCTAAGTCCCCCCTCTTCTCTCCATATGGTTGATAGCTTGCCCCATTGACGGCTATCTTTTGTGAGGAGCAAGGAAGGAAAAGATCCAACCGCTATTATTGCAGGTGATTGAAGACATATTCAATATTCTTCCGTAGGGTTATATCTCTCAAACTTGAATACACTATTGTTGTAATTCTAAATCTTAGCATGTTATTAGTTATGATTAACAGCGGAAGCTCAAAGTAGGAAGAAGGAGCCTCGGCAGATAGGGCTGAGAACAAAAAATGAGGTTGTGCCAGTAAGAAAATTTCAAGTGGTGCTTGGCCAGGATGGCCACACTGTCCCACCCGAAGAGGAGGAGAGCTTTGGAGAGAGAGAGGGGGGAGAGAGAGGAGAAGGCTCGGTGCTCTTAAAGGGGTGAGGGAGAGGGGTTTTATAGGTAAGGGCAGTTGTATCGCCCGCGAGGATCGTAGGCAGATAAGCATCACGAGATGGCTGACGGCCGTTCTAACTCTCCGCGTGAGCCGGGAAGTTCAACCGCTTCAGCTCATTTAGGCCTATTCTCACAAGCTATATTTTGAGTGTTGCACTACCTCAAGTCCACTCCTGGGTAAGGTCTCCTTCCCTCTCTTCACTAGCTCTCTTCAGCAGCAGCTGCCCTATAGCCCCATTTCTTAGAAATCTAAGAAAACAATCACCATTTTTTGTTCCTTTGCCTAAAGGGGAACATCAATCTATGGCTTTGAGAACTTGTAAAATTAAGTGGATCATTTATTT
This sequence comes from Phoenix dactylifera, assembly GCF_009389715.1. Classification (NCBI taxonomy): domain Eukaryota; kingdom Viridiplantae; phylum Streptophyta; class Magnoliopsida; order Arecales; family Arecaceae; genus Phoenix; species Phoenix dactylifera. The sequence goes on from NW_024069115.1 coordinate 61,164, forward strand.
TTCCAAATTTAACTTGATGTATGTATGTATCTCCATAAGCATAGCAAAACATATCAAATTGACTGCCATTTCACTAAACATATCGATTTCAGCATTATAAGTTGACATTGCAATTTTGGCATTTCATCGTACTTGTTTCCTTTTATCCACGATTGACCTAATATCTTCACGTTTCTTCCTTTTTATTGTATCCAAATAGCTGTATATTGCTTTCCTTTTTGACCCAATAGCTTATTAGCTTGTATATATATCCATCTTGTACGTGAATAAAATCGCGGAAAAAAAATTTGGTTCTTCAATCTTTAATAAAAATGAAAGAATTAATAGTGCTGCTAGCACGCAACTCCATAACTCTGCATGGATTTAATAAATATAGAAGTATATGAAAAGAAATAAATCCTGAAATGACGAGGCAAGGTGCGATGCTACAATTATACGATCAAAGGTTGTCAAAAAGATGAAAAATGATAATGACAATCTTGGGATACAAAAGTGGTGATAAAAGCTAAATATGTAATTTACAATTGATTTGTTTTCGTTCTACAATTAAAGCAGTGTTTCTGCGACGCCTGGGTTCCATGAATTGACTCTGACTTCCCATCAACCAAAAAGGAAAAAATAAAAGAAGCATGACATCCAATCATAGCCAAATAAAACATAAGCTATGTCCAGCTACCCCATCTATGAATCCTAAAATTAAACAATTGACAGAGAGAGTTGAAAGTTTCGTGATAAAGATTCCGATGGAGAGAGAACTTGAGCAGAGGAAAGCAGTAGAGGCCTTGCAATGTGGTGTTATGTGTGGATGATGAGGACCTATTCCAAGACTTCAGTTGGCCACATCTGCTTCCACTTAGCAATTTCATCCTTGCTACGAAGTTTCCTGATTCCTCCAAAAAAAACCCATCTATTTCATTGCCTTCTTCTTGATGATATTTCCGGTTTATTGATGCTTGCCTCCATCTTGAACCAGGTGTTACTGGTTGAACTCTAATATGACAGTGCCTGCCAACATTGTTAGACAAAAGTTTGAGTCTTTTATAGTAGGAAATTTAGCTGAACTAAAATCACAGCAGTAACAAAAGATTGAGCTTTTTTTTTTACCCAAGAAAAAGGCACAGCAGTAACAATAACCAAGTTCAAGGAAAATAAATATTGATTTCACATTGAGTAGAAGTTAGTAAAACTTTCAAAACAAAATCATACATCATCACCAAGTACTACGTTCCAGAGGATAGCTTAAACCTTGTAAATCTTTGTTTAGTTTGCAAAGGTCTAACATATAAAGTTCATATGCAGATCCCAGCTAAACTTTGACTATTTAAGTTAGGATTAGCGGTAGTAAGATGGTTCTGAGAACCAGACCAAACTGTTTCGAGTCAATATCTATTTCTAGACACATTGTTGTATACCTTGAGTATTTAACCAAGTATGCTTTAATGCATGGTACTGTATTGACAGCTTGTCTGAAGAGAAACATTGTTAGTTAGTCAATGTCCAAGCAGGTGGGCTAAAACTTCTACTTTTCGTTAGTGCTGCGAGCATAAAAAGCTTGCCTCAGGATATAGGCATATATCCTGTGCTGAATACAGATTGCAACTCATATTGGCATCCTAGGACAATAGGACATGGGAACTATTCATTGACAAAAGATAAAATCTATGTAACTATTATACATGCAAACTTCAATCTCAAGGCTTATTCAAGCATAAAATCCTCAGATAAAAATTCTAAGATGGGATCAAGTGTAAAACTAAATTATATATCTCAGAGCATTCGATTAGCTGAAATAATCTAACATACGCCATCAGAAAATACGAGGAAAAAAGGAGGCATTTTTTTTTTCTTCGATTTAACAGCTTTAGCATTGCTAAGTCTCAAACTTAGAATAGCAAAAGGATTTAGAAACTGTTAGTTGGGAACAAGGCCCATAATCTCAGTACCGGATACTATACTCGTGCGTTACTAGTTAGGTATGATATAGGCAGTACATACCGTACTGAGATAGTTCCCAAGCCATTTTACTCACTTTTTATCATGGTACCATTTGAAAATGGACATTACGGATCACTATGGGTCAGTATGGTATGATACACACATCTCGTTTTGGGCGATACCATGTGGTATGGTATAGTTTAGCTCATTATGGGCTGATTCGAGGGCTATACCTACCTGAATAGTATTTTCATACCAGTTCCAACTTGATACTGGTAGATACACTCTTAACCGGATGGTTTGGGTCGGCACTATTAGCGAGAATCATTGCTTATATTGCATCCCAAGAATCATGAAGCATCATGTTGACTAAGAGATTCTTTCATATTGTGCAACAATTCAAAAACATTCCTTATTGGCAAAGATCATGCTGTTCAAGAATCCTAGAGAATCAAGATAACTAAGAGATTCATACATATTGTGCAAGAATTCAAAAATATTTCCTATCGGCAAGAATCATGCTGGCCAAGAATCATGGTGAATCAAGATGACTAAGGGATTCTTGCATATTGTGCAATTATTCAAAAGCATTCTTTAGTCTAGGAAAGTTTACTTTATTTGTAAATCATTCTTTATTTTTTCTATTTCTAACATTGATCCTATGTACTATAAATTTACAAGCAATGGATGAATCATGTGTTGCCTTTTACCTCAATCATCTAGCCTCATTAATTCCTTTAGCTTCAATTTCTATAGGCACGACAAATATTGGCTGTGAATTTTATTACAATGCTTCACAGAAAATTTCAATATCTGGCTCAGAAACACATTTAAACGGGATTAAAAGAGTGACAACAGAAGCAAGCAATTAGCATTCTAAAGCAGCTGATAGAAATTGTAACAAATCAGCTAGTAGAACAATTAGATCCTTGAAAGTTTAATGATTATATTTAAGAAAAATACAGTCCAAAAGATTAAATTAGGAGCAATAGCTCCTAATTAGTTTCTAAATCAGTAATCAACTGACAAAAATCTTTCAGCTTGATGTTGTATATCAGGAAAAAAAAATTATATTCTGAAGATATGTGACATTTATTCCACCTTCTCCAAGATATACAATATATTGCACAACACACAATCACCATCTCTTTCAACGGCTTTAGGGAAAACAGAGATAATACATAAATGAGATTATTATTATCCTTACCGCTGTTATGACAATGGCAGAAATGTTCATTTCCATCACATGACTCCAAATGACCAACAACTCCATACCACCAGCCTGCCAGGCATAGCCAGACATTAATTAGTTGTACAGGTTCATTTAGATTCAACATACCTCACAGTATGACATTTCTGCTGTCTACGCAAAATAGACAGGATGACCACAGGAACTAGGTTAGCTATCCATAAGCAACCAAAGAATTGGTCTGAGAAAGAACATCAAAAGATCTGCACACCACCCTGAAAAGATTGAAAAATAAAATAAAATAATGGTTGATGCACTCGCCATATGGGAATTCTTCATTACTTCTCCGCTGAACCTCGATATGATCGCCTGGGCGTAAATCATTCAGACAATCAGAAATATGAAGATCATGTGCAGGAGTGTCAACTGGTGGTGCTCTTAGCCTCTCCCATTGCACTCCTTCCTCTATGACTATAGTCTGACGCCCATGCGGTGGGTACCTGAAGTCAAGATATTGTTGAATGGCAATATTAGGCACTCAAACAAATTATACAATATACATATTCCCCCTTGATCATTAAAATTAAAAAGAAAAAAGTGTTTCCATCAGCTCATACATTTAACTCCGGCAAACAAAGAAGCACTATATCAGTAGTGGTATGTTTCCATACCACAGAGAGAAATAACTACTTTCATGATTGATCAAAACAAATGGAAAAAGCATTTGCATCTACACCAGGCTAATTTAGACATACCTTGCACGAAAGGTGTCTGTGTGGCAATCATAACTAATTGCAGCGTCATAACATGACAACATGAATCCCACATGCCCATGCTGCAGAAATTAAATCAAAATTCAGTAACTTATCCACAAAAACAAAAGATACAGATATTAAGCACCACAACGAAAGGGTTATAAATTAGAATAGACTAAAAAAATAAAACCAAAGCACGAAAATGGCGAGACTAGTCCTATTTCTAGTAAACCACATATTATTATCAGCTCCATAAATATGACCATCGAACCTTGCCATGCAAACTTATAAATCCACAACAAGAACATATGAGTGTGAAGAACAGCGCAAAAATATATCAGATGTCAGATCGTCTGATGAATATAAGGTACGAAACATTTATAACTACAGCAACATATTATCGGATCGGTACCTCGCGATTGTAAACCTGAGCAGGGAACCAAAATTTGCCACCCTCAAGCGAGAGATACCTAGACATGACGTTGTCATGAGGCAAAAGACTCCTTGGCTTGCCGCTGGCCTCAAGCGAGAGATACCTAGACATGACGTTGTCATGAGGCAAAAGACTCCTTGGCTTGCCGCTGGCCTCAATGCTAGACTTGAGCCAAGAAAGAGCCCAAGTGCAAGAGAGAGCCTCAATCCACCTCTTCTGCTTTGCGCTGCTGACAACACCACCTGAGAAGTCCTTCCGCGAGGGGAAACACAACTGCCAATCTCTGCGTGCCGCCCGGCCAATCACGTTCGACCATTTCTCTTTCATGTGCCTCTCCCAGAGGTGATCACTCCTACACCTATCCCTCAAAGGGCTACACACGGCCGCCATGTTGCACAACCCGGCCGGGGACAGCTTCCCCAGAATACACTCTAAGGCCAAGTCAGGCAAGTCCAAGAGTGACATCTTTTCCAACTCCTCCACATTTTCTACTCCCAGGGCACAACTCTTATTCAAAGACATCGTCAATGAGATACGAATGATGCGAGCACCAGCCAAGCTACAATTCCTCAAAAATTTCACCAAAAAATACAAGAACTCCTGCCCGACCAAGTTGTAGAGCAGTCTCACCTCACTTGTCCATGAAGGCAGAGGGCGCAAAGGGAGAGACTTGACTAGAAGGATGAGGAAAGGGAGGAAAGATATAAGGAAGAAAAGCATCAGATAAGGGAAAAGAAGAGAATCTTAAGATGGGCTGATTGGGTGCTCCACATGAAGATTAAAGAAATATAGAGAAGACCCAATTGCTACAAGAAAAGCAACAATTTGATAAAAACTTTCCGGATCAAACAGGGAATGATCCTTCATCTTTTGCTGGGTATTGCTGACGTGATGAAACCCACTAATGCTTCCAAGCAGGATTCAACGAATCCAAAAGGATAAACTGGAGACACGCCAAGAACGCGGGCTTTTGCCAGATTAAATAACCGGAAACTTGCCTGAGAACTGGGTTTCTGGGGCTCTTTTCCTCACTAGACCTGAAGGTTAGGAGGAAGGATCCAGAGCTGGCATTGCCCTTGCTCCTGACAATCTGAAGAAGAAATTAGCTATAGATTTAGAGACCCAGCAGCAAATCTTGGAGGGAAGTGGACTAATGGGAAGAGATATCGGATGGATGGATTTGGAAGCTAACACCAACACCAATAACTACGCCTACAGACATGTCAGAACACAGACACAATGACAAAAGAATAAATCAGGAGCGGAGATCATCTGGCAGAGAGGAATGGAGGAGAGAAAGATGGAGATGAACATGAAGTGGGGTCCCTCGCCCCTTTCAGTTCATCAACATCTTGACCCCAACCTACCAAACCCTCAGCACTAGCTCCATATCTCTCTCTCTCTCTCCCTCGGTAACTCGGATAGAAACTGTGACGGCAGAGAGACAAGAGACGGGCGTACACGATTCTACACCATGGGGATGGGTATATATGGATGGGAGGGGTTGGACGGCCAGGGTCCAACCAGGAACCTACACCCATCCCTCAAAACTTCCACCCATTTTCCTGGGCTCTCTCTTGCATTTATTTTGTTTATCGATGAACTTTAGAGGGAAAGTCGCCCGACCGGATATTTAACTAGCGGGCTTGACAAGGACGATGACCTCCAAGTCCACGGCTCGACAGGATTGTGTTAACTATTGTGGATCGTAGCTGATGTAATTGGATATTGGTGGATCGCAGTTGCAAAAGAGCTTTTGCCGCCTTGGTTCATTATCGAATTTCTCCCAATCATTGCCACCTCTTTAGAGACCCGACAAAGAAGAGGGTCAGACCCTATCCAATATCAATATTTTTTTATAAAAAAAATTATGGAGACAGTCCATCAACTTCGAACTTGTCTCAAAAATTTCTTCTATTTTAAAATTTTTTAAATTGACCCTTTAAATTTCAAAACATTATAGAGAAAATCCATCAACTTCCAACATGTCCCACACAACTCTCAAAGCACGTTAAACCCGTTCTTCCATATTATTAAAATACATTGTAGATGTCTAAAGAGTGTGAGGATATTTTGGTCATTTGAAATGGCAGGCTAACAATAGCAGCTAGTTGGAGCCCGAAGATGACATTGAAATAACTTGGAAACTTGAAGTTGGATGATCATTTTGAAACAATTTGGAAACTTAATCGCTTTGAAACCTTTTAAAATTAAAGAGGCTGTTGCCGCCCTTCCCATCACAATCCGTGTGTTGCTGGAAGTTGGACCCGGGGTGACCGCAGACCGAGGGGGAGGAGCTCCGGCTGGTGGTGCGACGGTTGACGGCTGACTCCGGCGGACTTGCAAGAAGCCTGTGGCCGGGGGTTCCGGCGCAGGCCCTCCGATGCTTAAGTCCGAGGGATTTTTAATGGAGAGAAGTAATGGAGAAAAGTAATGGCGGGAAGGAAGAAGAGGTCCCGCCTTGAGCTTCTTCCTCCTTTTTATAGGAGGGGTGCAGCAGTTACCTGTGATTGGACGTGATTGCGCGAATCAATGAGTTACTGTAAACGGCCCGAGTTTGGGCTAGCTGGCGATCTGCTGAGATCGTGTGGATTCAAATATTGACAGCCGTTGGGGCGGAGATTGCAGGATTTGATCCCGAATATGGAGGACTTAATTTTTGTGGAGTGGGAGGTCTGCTTCTCCCTTTAACTGGTCTTGCTTGGCTTTAAGTCGATCGGGCTTAACTCTGCCGAGACCATGCCTGCCGAGGTCGCACCGAGATCGACGGTCGTGAGCTTGTGGTCGTCGATGCGAGACTGGGTCTCTGAGGTCGGGCGCTTTTGAGGTCGGCGCTCTGAGAGTATGCTTGCTGTCGTCATGTTCGTCATCAAGTGCTAGTGATTGACCACGTGCTTTGAGCGATCCATTTTTCCCCCCAACACTACCCCCGACTTCGAGTTCGAGCCGTTTTCGAGCTTGGGTGAAGGAAATAGCTATTTCTATCATGTCGGCAGATCAGGCGCTTTAAATTGTTCAGTCGTTTTGAGCGCTTTAGGGCGTCTTCAATGATAGCACGAGGCGGCTTTTTATTTTTCGAGGTGGTTTCGAGCTGTGGATTCATGATGGGTTCCA